>NC_141536.1:58039998-58184998 GCF_021556685.1 Rattus norvegicus | reverse complement strand
GGTTGTAAGTGTACTAAAGAGTTGTTTTCTAATAAATCCTTCACGACTTATTGTATATAAATGATTTGTGTACCTATTTTATACCTCTGCAGACCCATACAAAGGGGGTTACAGGTTGAAGAGGTTTAGGACTCTCTGGCCTAGAGGCTGTACCTTCTCTCCTATGGCAACAGCTTCTCACAGGCAATTTAGCTGCGCCTTCAGCAGTCCATTCCATGGCATCCAACTGCTGTCCTTGGGGTAGGCGATGTCTAATACAGCTGTGGATCCCAAAGTCATGGATCCTCGAAAGTGACTTATTTCCTAGACAGTGTGTCTCCCAATCTCTGATGTGACATCAGCATGTGGGATCCCATTTCTAGGGGATCCTGTGTAAGCCTTCAAATAGCAGTGACTTCCTCAGGGTAATGAAAGCAAATCCATCAACTCACGTCTGGAATCTGCATCTGTTCCTGCTGGACAAATCATCGGTGCCAGGTAGAAGAAAAATAACATGGTCAACTTCTCATAAAACATTTACCAGCCTTCAAATGATGGCATATTGGTAATTCATTCCAGGATTCCACATGCAGATAATATCAAATGTGTCCTTTCAATTATGCATGTAGGGACCAAAAAGATGACCACCAAAGTATCCACGGCCCCAATTTACTCACTCATTTTTTTTTACCTGGCCAAAATGTGCCTCCGCTGTCGTAGGATAGCAGTGGGTAAGACTTATGGTCCTCGGGTATTGCTGTTAACCAGCTGTCGGTGTGCAAAACTATTGATATGTCTGAGTTCTCAGTGCTCAGCAACCTAGTACTCCCCCAGACAAACAGCAGTGGGACTCGAAGAAAAACCAGAAGAGGCATCACTGTGTGCACCTGCTGGGTATAATAAGCTTCTTCCACCTTCGGACCAAACCTCTCCCTCAGACTCCAAACCTGCCTCAGGTGTAGAAAATAGCATTCTGTGAGGGAAGATTCCCCTAGCTGATGGCACTCTTTATTAGACTGAATAACAGCTCCCCTACCCACCCATGTCTCTTCCAAGCCTCAGGAAGCCATAGTATTTGGAAAGAGGGTCTTTGTAAATATAACCAAACTGAGCTCATAAGGAAGCAGGCCCTAGCCCAATGACTGAGGTCCTCTTGGAGGGTAATCGTGCACAGACTCACATACGATAATGGCATTATGGAAACGAAGACATGCGGACAGGACGCCGCGAAGGCATCACAGATCCAAGTGATGGCAGGAAGCAGGCATCAGCAGCAACTACTCAATTTGAGACTTCAGGACTCTGGAACTGAAACAATACCTTTCTGCTCTTCTAAGATACCCATTTCGTGATGCTTTGTTACAGGAGTCCTTCAACAAAATCCCTCCTGGGTTTTTCGATAGAGCAAATTAAGCAGTGTCTTGTTTTTTGTCTTATTTTTCCCTCTGGAGCACTGGGTCATGCTAACCACTCATGACTGGAGATTGCTCTCCCCAGTCTCCTCCACATTTGCACTCATAAGAACCATTACGTATGCTTAGACTCAGGGCCGAGAGCTCCCACCAGTTCCCTACATCACACTGTCCAGGACACTGATATCGATGTGCCCAGTTCTGTGACTACCTGCAGATGAGAGCTATCACCCGACTCCACAGAGATTTCAGTGTCTCTTCCACTGGTGGATTCAGCGTGGCCTTGGTCAATGGCATCTCAGAATTATTTGGTAAGTTCTCTGGATTTTCAGTTTCTCAGTTCCAGCCTGTTGGTGTCTATGAGCCTTAAGCCCTTTCTTCTACTCCCTACCTTGTAACTCTGACCTCAGTATCACTTAGTGGGGCTAATCAGATTTTTACTCTTTCAACCATCTAGAAATGGGTTTGCAGGACTCCCTGGATTTTCTGGGAAGATGTTAAGTCCTTCATGGTTTTGGGTCAGGAACATCAGAATCCAATCCTGATGGTGATAAACAGTGACACATCTTACGACTAATTTAGTACAAAGTCCCTTTGTTCTTCCCTCCACGTCTTGGGTGGTCTTACACTGAGCCCTAACTCAAATCTCTAGAACCTGAGAATAGACAGAAGATCATGGTGGGATTTAACATGTTTGTAGGTAAGAGCTTTCTAATGAGTGGAAGTCATGCCAGTCAGAACAGAGCGATTAACCCTTCAGACACAAAGAGAACCTTGCATCTCCAGAGGATGCAGGAGCTTTGAAGTCTAGGTTAGTCCCTGGAGCTGAAGTAGTTCTTATCTTAACTGCTGATTGCATGTCCTGGTGAGTCCTAGAATAGAAGACACTTTCAAATGAGCATAGAATGGGGAGGGGATTCCTTGTGAGGATTTGATGAATATGAACATTTTAAGACCTCTCTATTGATACTATGGTTCAACCAGAATGGAGCAAATCCCAAGGTCTTGGGATTAGAGGAGGTCCACTAAGGTTCTGAGAAACGGTATTACAGGAGAGGCAGAGAACTGGAAAGGGCAGGATGCGGTGGAGCAGGGAGTGGCAGGTGTCTAGGACAGAAAGCAAGTGAGAATGTGTGGGCTTCTTCTCTGAGGGCTCAGAGCACAAGTTCAGGAGGCAAGGTCTGTGTCTGTTAAATCCAGGCTCCATTATATGCCCTAGAAAGAAGCCCTAGTTGAGAGTCACGGTGAGAATAACTCAAGGTTTGCAACTAGTTAGTGTCTAGGCTGAGTAGGAAGGAAACTGAGCCAGCAGGAAGTTCAAAGACTAGGAGAAAATCGAGCCTCTAAGCAGCTAAAAGTCCCTGGAGACGGAACTTGGAATGTGTGGAAGTGGGATTAGGATAAAGATGGGAAGAGATTCTGGTCAGTTTCTCATTCCCAGGAGGTCTGGGCTAAGGAACGCCACAGGATATGATCGTCCTGGAGTGGGTGACAGCATCAGAGACTGTGCGAGATGGAAGTCCTATCCATCCAGGAACTGCAAAGCACTGTGGTTAGAAGACAAGAGTCCCTTCACATCCCTGGAACCTGTGGATGGTACACTATATCAACAAACAAACAAACAAATAACAACAACAAAAACAAAACCAAGAGGAAAGTTGTCATATTCTGGACTGCAGAGCTGAGCCCTAGATGCTATTGTGAGTATTGTCTTAGGAGGGAGGCTGGAGTCAAGGAATGCCTACTCAAGAAGACACACCATGTGTCCCTGTGGTAAAGTGCAGTGGTGCAGTCACAAACAAGGTGGCTAAGGGATGCAGGCAGCCACCAGGCGCTGGAAGAGAAGACAGTTTCTCCCTAGATCCCCTGGGGGGAGCACTACCCTGGTTTTTGCTTACTGGTGCCGACTTCTAACTTCTGGACTTCAGAACTGTGAAAGAAGTTTCCGTTGATTTAAACTACCATGTTTGTAATCATTTACTCAAGAAGCCTTAGGAATGTACAAAGCTACGCTATTGGGCGTATAAAATGATGTTGAAATATTCTCGTTTTGGATAAGAAGGAGCAGGGCAACTCATGGGAACATCCATCATAGCATGCTCAGGGGGAGGGACAGATGGGCAGGGTGACCCTGAGAGGAACTATGAGCACAGTGGTCTAGAAATGACCAGGGCTGCTCCAGATCAACACGAGTGCTAACACTGCTGGCTGCAGTCTATAGATCCTTGTCCCTACAGTCACAGGTAGACACTTGAGCTGATCTTTCTTAAGTATTAGGAATGGGCTGGTGTGGAAATGACATTTTCTGCCATCCTTCCACTTCAATTCTTTAAGCGATTGTTGCAATTTTAATTCAGCCTCAGATTTAAGACCGAGAAATGTTCTATTTTGACTGGGCCTTACTGACTCCTTCTATTCAAAACATCTTTTACCTGGATTTTGGGGAGGGGGGAGGATTTTTGAATTGTACCCCACCTCCACCATCACCTGCGTTTGTGTCAGGCACTGTAGGACATACACCAAATCTTCTTCTGTCTCTGCATGTTTATTCTTGTAAATGGATGGCCAAGCCCAGGGGACAGCGGGAATATAGATAGAGGTCACTCTGTCATCGTAACACTTGAAAATAAACTATATACAGAAGTGGCTATAAACCATGCACCACCCATTCCCCTCTACCCCAATAAATATGTCCCCAACTCCTCATCCCCTTGCCAGAATCCTGTGGCCATTTTAATATTACCTTATTCAAGAAGACGTGTGATAAAAAGGGTCGAGTGAGAACAGGAAAATCACACACCTTAGCAATTAATAACAAAAACAAAATATTCTTGCTATCAGGGGCTGGAGAGATGGCCTAGCAGTTAAGAGCACTGGCTGCTCTTCCAGAGGATTCAGGTACAATTCCCAGCTCCCATATGGTGGCTCACAACCATCTGTGACTCCAGTCCCAGAGGATCCAGTGCCCTTCTGGTCTCCATGGTCCCTGCATGAACATGGTGCACAGACATTCAGGCAAACATTAATACACATGAAATGAAATCTTTAAAACAATAAAAAAAAACCTGTAATCACGTCACAGAGCTGCTAAGTTTCACCTGACTTAACAGTAAATCTGCCTCTGGTTCTAGGCCTCAAAACATGCTCAAAAATGGCACCTTCTTAACAACAGTCATTTGCAGAAATCTACATCATTGGGCTCCAAGGTCTGACCTACTTTAGCAAACACTGAAACATTCCTGCTCAGTCCAGTCCTTCTCGACAAACTCCGTGGGGCTTTCACTTTCATTTGCTGTCCTCAAGCTTGACAGTGTTGGATATACTTCTGTGAGTGGGTCCTTGAAGTGCGGCCTGCAGATGCCTGTGACTGTCAAGGTCTTGTCACCGTGATGGCATCGGTAATGTGATCTGATGTGTATCGTCCTCCCAAGTTCATTTCACATTGTTATTTAAAGTTGGTTATGTCATAAAAAAAAAAGATAGAAAATGAGTGAGCATCAGCGTTTACTCTGCATGGCGTTCTCTCCAAATAGCTGAAGGCTGTCACTAGAGAGGAAATGTGCTGTGCAAGAATGAAGCCTGCGGAAGCCAGAGCTGGTGTAGACAATGGGAGCAGATCGGAAACGTTCCCCCAGTCACTGGAGTCTGTCCATTTTGCGACTCTGCTCTAGGGAGAATCAACACACACCCAGGAAACGGCCCTCTAGTGCTAGAATGGCAGGAGAACCTAGAAGGGCTGCCTCTATCATGACGGAGGGAGTTAAAAACAGCATCCTGGTCATGGGAGATGAAGATGGGCTTCAATTATCTTTATGTCCCCACCATCTGATTCACAGTCAATTAAAAGACTCTGGTTCCAGCTAGCTGGAAATGTGGCTCAGTGGTTGAGAACACTGGCTGCTCTTCCAGAGGTTCTGAGTTCAATTCTCATGGTGGCTCACAGCCATCTGTAATGAGATCTGATGTGCTCTCTTCTGGCATGAAATTGAGCATTCACATAGAGCATACATAAAGTAAATAAAGGAATCTTAAGGAAAAATGTAATTTGGGGGTGTGAGGGTAAAGAAGTGGGGATGGGGGAAGGATCTACAAGAAGGCATACTGGGAGAAAGGGGGCTGATATCGAGATGTAAAGCGAATGGATAAAAAAAAAATTTAAAGTTCATGAACATGAAAAAATACTCTGGTTCCAAGTGAGGAAAATGGTAAGACTGTACCATGTGACCTTCCTCATAGTAAGTCAACCAATCCCAGGACTTTACCCCAGAGACTAGAGGTAACGATCATCACTATTTCCCACTGCTCATTATCATATGCCAGAGCTAGGGACAGAGAATCAGAAAGGGGAGACCTCCCATGTTTTCACCCTTAAGACCTTGTCCTTGGCTAGAGGCTTGACCAGCTGTTTGTAGATAACACCCCTAAGAAAGCAGACTCTTGTTCCTGCTCTGAGACTAAGAAATACAATCAATCCAGTTAGTAGTTGGTGCAGTAATTAATCTCCCAGAGACTAAAAGACATGGCATTAAGTCTGTGTTCAGGTTACAGAGCACAGTCACGTGAGAAAGTTCAATGTTCTTACCTTAACACTTTCTCTTGGCTTGTCCTGATGTGTCAAAAAATTTAATTAATGTTGATCTTTTATTAGCTAAAGAGAAAAAATAGAGACAAAACAGGACCATGGTAAAAATGAAACCCCATCTAATTCTATGTCCTGTGAGTACATGGAAAGGATTGCCCCTGTCGGGTGGAAACTCACTTAAAGTGGACTAGAAACTATTCAAATCTGAGAGAGCAAGCCTGAGCCTAGTTCAGGGACTGACACACTCATGTCCATTCTTGTTAAACAGAGGTGGTCATGTATGCAGAAAGAGTGGTGATACATTTGACGTGTGATCCAGGAAGAGGGCCTGCTGTCATTAGGCACTTGACACACATCCTGCCAGCTTTTATGAGGAAGTTGTTTTGCCCATTTTATATCCAGATAAACTGAGACCTAGAAAAGTTAAGTACTGAGCCCAAGATCCCAAGGCTGGTAAGTGATAAAACAAAATTCAAATCCATCTCTACCTGCCCACAGTGCCCGACATAAACTGGTCTCTTCCTACATTCCGAAGCATTCTCATTAAGGCAACATTAAGCTCATTAAAGTCTTAGGGTTTCATTGCTGTGAAGAGACACCATGACCAAGGCAACTCTTATAAATTAGGGCTCGCTTACAGAGGTTCCATCCACTGTGATCAAGGCGGGAAGCATGGCAGCACCCAGGCAGGCACGGCGCTGTAGAAGAAGTTGAGACATCTTGTATGACAAGGGGAACCTAGCTTCCAGACAGCTGGGAGAAAGGTCTCAAAGCCCACCCCACAGTGACACACTTCCTACAACAAGGCCACAGCTTCTAATAGCGCCACTTCTTGGACCAATCATATTCAAAACACCACATTCATCCATCTTCCAGATCTGGTCTTGTGCTTTCTTTTATCTCATGAATAAAAAACCCTTTGCCCCACAAGCAAAGTGAGAATTTCATCTTCAGCATTCATGAGTCTTAATGAAAGAACAACTGTCTGTTTTCTAGTTTTTCCTCATGTCTGAGAATTTCATACAATGAAATATGATCACCTTTCCCTCTCCCCCCTCCAGATCCTTTGCATTTCCCCGATTAACACCCATTTCCACTTCATGTCTGCTTTTCGCTTGTCCATTGGTTTTGATAATCCACTATATCCAGTTAGTGTTGCCTTTATGTGCATGAGTCCATCCACTGGGGACAAACCTACCACTGCCTGCACCTTCACTAAAGAGAGATTCTCCCCCCGCACCTATCAACTGCCAATAGCTCTTCAGTAAGAACTGAAGTCTGGAGATCATCGCCCCATCTAGGTAAGGATGTCAGCTGGTTAAATCTTATGCAGACAACCCCAGCTGCAGGGAGGCACGTGAGAACGATAGCCAGGTTGTGATCAGAAGACGGCCTGTCACAGCACTCCTCCCTGTCTCACAGCACTCCTCCCCATCTCACAACACTCCTCCCCATCTCACATCACTTCTCCCCATCTCACAGTGCTCCTCCCCATCCTCCAGTGCTCCTCCCCATCTCACAGTGCTCCTCCCCATCCTTCAGCTCTTCCATTCTGTCTCCCCTTCCACAATATTCCCTGAGCCTTAGGGCGAAGGATGAATATAGATATAGGGCTGTCTCTCTTATTCCTCACACCCTGACTTCTGACCAGTTCTGCATCTCTTCATGGATTAGAGCCCATCACAGAAAGAAACATCTCTGGCCAAGGCCAAGAGAAGCCCAGATCTTTGGATATAAACATAAATGTTCAGAAAGCAGTTTGGTAGCATAACCATTTAGCAAAATAATAGTAGGTGTTGGTACTAGAAAAGCAGGGCTGACTGCCCTCCCTAACCTTATACAATCATTTCTCTTCCCAGCTTGACAACAGTCTTCAAGAAGTGACCCATAGTATGCTCTCCCTCCAGAGAAAGATCGATCCCCTGGCAGCCATGGTGCTTCAGAGCAGACGGGGACTAGATGTTCCTACAGCTAAAGAGGGTGGTCTCTGCCTTTTCCTCCAAGAAGAATGCTGCTTCTATGTCAACGAGTCCAGAATAGTGAGAAACAAACTCCAGCAGCTACAACCAGACATCCAGAAATGCAGGGGACAATGTGAGGCCTCTAATTCCTGGGTTTTGAGAACCCTATATGGAAAAGGATCCTGCCCTTCCTAACGCCTCTTCTCCTCATTTTTCTGGCTATTTGCTCCCTGCCCCATTAACCTCGTCTCCACATTCCTCCAATGACAAACTCAAAAAGTTTCTAACCAAACAATTAATCAGTTCCTTTTACAGGATTACCAGCCACTGTCCACGGAGGAGCAAATGACTATCAAATGAGCCCTGATGGTGAGGATCAGCTACACCCCAAAATTGATGATGCCCCTAGACAGCAGGAAGCAGTCTAAGAGATCTGACACCGCTATTCCCACCTCACTACCGCCCCTCCTTTTGCCCTCTCTTTATGGTAAGAGAAAGAGAGGAATGTTAGCATCAGATGCATTTGTGTATAGCCAGAGCTCTTTATAGCCAGCTCCCAGACCCAGAGATACACCATCTCTCACGCCACTGCCATGAATCCCACAGCACATGCCTTTGTGCAAGCATTACATATGTCACGGCCCAGAAAAAAGGCTCATACCGCATCCCACAGCCCCCTTCTCTTCTTCTTCCCTTTCACCCCCCCCCCCAGAGGCCACCTCTACCAATAAAACCTCCCACATGAGACCTGTTGCTGGCATGATCTGTCCGGGAGTGTGCCACCTAGTCCAATACTTCCCTTCTTAATTAAGCTTTTCCCCTGGACTCTCCTTCTCTACTCTGATTTTCCTGTATTCTACTTCCCTTAACATGCTCCATTAGCCCAAAGTCCATTTCTAGTTCTCTGTTTTCCACTTGTATGCCAAGTTAAACCCACAAAATA
The DNA here is from genome assembly GCF_021556685.1 of Rattus norvegicus. Lineage (NCBI taxonomy): Eukaryota > Metazoa > Chordata > Mammalia > Rodentia > Muridae > Rattus > Rattus norvegicus. The sequence goes on along the minus strand of NC_141536.1, from coordinate 58,176,121 downwards.
AATTATTTAAGTCTAAGCTATCCATATGCGATCATATGCCATTTGTCCTTCTGGCCCAGGTTACCAACCCCCTACCCCAGTATTTTTTTCCCAGTTCCATCTGTTTACCTGCAAATTTCACAATTTCATTTTTCCACACATCTGAGTAACACTTCATTGTGCATATGTGCCTCATTTTTCTAACCCATGTATCTGTTGATGAACATCTAGATTGAGTTCATTTTCCAAATGTTGTAAATAGATTAATAGTAAGCATAAGTGTGCAATTGTCTGTATAGCAAGACTAAAAGTCCACTGGGGGTCTGCAGGTCCTAAGGCAATTCTAGTCCTATTCTTTGGAGAGCCCTCCAGACTAATTTCCAAAGTGGCTCTACTAGTTTTCAACAGTGTACCAGACTCCCCTTTCACACATCTACTCCGGCATCTACTGTCCTTTGTGTTTCTGATGATGGCCATTGAGATGGAATCATAAAGTATTTTTAATTTACATTTTTCTGATAACGAAGAGTGTTGAGCACTGTTAAGTGCTTCCTACCTGTACACATCTCTTCTCCTAAAATTTTTCTGTCCAGTTCTGTCCTTTAAAAAAATCAGGTTATTTATTTTCTTAACCTTTAGATGTTTTAATTCTTTGTTTATTCTAGACACAAATCCTCTGTCAGGTAAGTAGCTGGCAAGGTTCAGCTCTCTATTCTGTGGACTTCACAATTTCCTTTACTATACAGAGCTCTTATTTTCATAAGATCCCATTTGTAAATTGCTGGGCCTCTTGTGCTGTTGGAGTCAAATCAGAAAGACCTTTCTTGTGCCTCTAAGTTGAATGTGCTGCCTACTTTTTCCTTTATCAGCTTCAGGCTATCAGACCTTTCATGAGGTCCTTGACCCATTTGGAGTTTAGTTTTGTGCTCAGCGAGCAATGAGATTCTAGTTTCATTTTCCAGGGTCTTTTTCAATACTCTTTGCTGAAGATGCTTTTCACAAGCACATGCTTTGAGCATCTTTGTCAAAAACCAGATAAATGTAGTTGCATGGACTTATATCTGGGTCCTCAAGTCTATTCCACTGATCTTCATCTCTCTTTTTGTGCCAGTATCTTGCTCTTTTTTGTTATGCCCAGATCACAGGGTCCCCCTAGATCACCAGAGACCATCAGGAATTCAACTGTGATGCAAAAGCAAGGAGTCTTTATTCAAACTCGAGCTCAGACCCTCCAACCTCACCAACACAGTGGATGGTATGGAATGTACTGAGCTGGTACAAGCCTTGCCTTTTTATCATGGTTGTAGCAGGGTAAGGGACTTTCCAACTTGGCAGTTACATGATTGGTTGACATTTTCTTGGTGCATTTCTATTGACCAGTAATGATTCTAGCTTGGTATGAACAGTGGATGCTAGATTAATCAATCTACTTTAAGATATTAGGTACTTTCCCTTTAAGAACTGATTGGTTGCTGCTCAGGGGTGGAGTGACTGTTTAGGGGAACTGTGGTTGTTGCCAGTGTGACATTGTTCCTGGAACAAGTAGGGGTTTATCCAGTAGCTGAGTTCATTCTAAGGGAAAGTGAATCATAAAATGGAGTCTGAAAGCAAAATTGGGTTTGTTAAACTGGGCATTTCATTTTTTTATTACTATTGCTCTGTAGAATAATTTGAAATCAAGAATGGTGATAGATACTGCCAACAGTATTTTTCTTCCAGATTGCTTTTGCCTGTCTTTGGTCTTTTGTACTTCCATTAAAAAATTATACAATTTTTTCTGTATCTGTAATGACATTGGAATTTAGATTGTGACTGCATTGAATCTGTAGATTGAATCTACAGAATGGTCATTTTCACAATATAAACTTTTCCAATCATGAACAAGTGTGTCTGTCTTCTAGCATCTTCTCCAATTTTTACAGTGCCTTAAAGTTGATTTTTAGGGGTTTTTCATTTTCTTCATTGGGTTTATTCCTGCGAATTGGCTAGGGGCAACTATTGTGAATGGGATTATTTCCCTGTTGTCTTTTTAAGTCTGTCTTTTTTTAATACATAGAAAAGGCTTCTGATTTTTGTGTGTTAATTTTTAATGCTGCCTTTTGTTGAAATTATCCTCAGCTCTAAGAGGTTTTTTTGGGGGGGGGCTGGGGATGTCTTTAGGGTGTTTTATGTGAAAAAATTAATAATACCACCTACAAATAGGGATACTTTAATCCCTCCTTCCCCTGTTGTACCCCTTTCTGTTCTTTCTCTTGTCATATTGCTGTAGCTACACTTTCAAATGCTATCTTGAATAAGAATATAGCGGATACCTTTGCCTTGTTCTTTTAGTGGAACCTAATTGCCTTTATCCTGATGTTAGTAGGAAGCTACTGAATTCTTCCTCTGTCTAGCATGATGTTGGCTGTAGGTTTGTCATCTACGCCATTTTATAATGCTGTGCAGAGCTTTCTCCATTCCTAACCTCTCCATCACTCTTATCATAAAGAGATGTTAGATTTTGCCAAAGGCTTTTCTGTATACATACTTTATGAGCCTATCTCTCTACTCACACGAGCCCTTCTTCATAAGCAAATAGAGTAACAGATGAGACAAGGCAAAAATGAAAGGCACTTGGAGCAGTGACTTATAAATGTTTATTCATAGACGTAAACTGATCCATCTGCATTAGAATTGACTAGAGAAGAGATTTATGGACCTAATACTCAAAGACTTGAAGTGATGTTTACAAGGTTGGTCTTTAGAGATACATATTTTTAAAGCAGCCTTATGGTCCTGTTGCATAACCACCGGGCTAATATCATTGTTATCAAAGATTATGATGAAGCATCCCTTGAGGGCAGGGTAGCGCAATGGATGAGGACTTGGGATTTAAAGTCCCCCTTGATTTTGAACCAGTAACATGCCGGGTGACTTTGGCAAACTTACTCATCAACCATTTAAAGGAATTAATAATAGTACAATAATAAGACACAGATAAAATCATGTCTGAAGTCCCTAGCATAGCAAAGACCTAAATAAGCAATAGGCATAATAGGTGTGTGTGTGTGTGTGTGTGTGTGTGTGTGTGTGTGTGTGTGTAAGAACTAAGTCTATTCATAGAAAGATGACATCTGCCAAAACTTTGATATCTAGAAAACAGCATCAGAGAGTGTTGCTTAGGATCTGTCCCTACCGTGACCCTCTTGTCACGCATAAACTATCTGCGGTGCTGATTTTGCTGCTTCTATTGCTACTGAAACAATACAGCAGAGGGCAGTATTTGACCCAGCTGCTATTTTTTTAATTGCTTATTTTATTTATTTGCATTTCAAATGTTACCCCCTTCCAGGTTTCCCCTCTGCAAACCACCTATCCCATCATCATCCCTCCCCCTGCTTCCATGAGGGCGCTCCCCCACCCTTCCACTCACTCCTGCCTCACCGCCCTAGCATTCCCCTGTGCTGGGGCATTGAGCCTCCACAAGTCCAAGGGCATCATTTGTCATCGATCCCAGATAAGGCAATCCTCTGCTAGGGAAGAAGAATAGAGGGTCAGGAAATTGAATGGAGGTTTGTAGCAGTGGGGGATGGGGAATTGGAGGTTATCATAGAAAGTCCCAGATGCCAGGGATGCAAGAGGTTCCCAGGACCCAAATGGGATGACATTAACTGAAATACCCAACAAAGAGGAGATGGAACCTGTAGAGACCATGTCCCGTGGTTAGGCACAGTCTCTGGTTGAGGGATGGGGCCACCCACCCATCTCAAACTGTTAATCCAGAAATGCTCCTGTCTAAAGGAAATGCAGGGGCGAAGAGTGGAGCAGAGACTGAGGTAAAGGCCATCCAGAGACTGCCCCGCCTGCGGATCCATCCTATATACAGACACCAAACCCAGATACTATTGCTGATGCCAAGAAGTGCATGCTGACAGGAGCCTGGTATAGCTGTCCCGGAGAGGATCTGCCAGAGACTGACCAATACAGAAGTAGATGCCTTCAGCCAACCATCAGACTGAGCACAGGAGCCCCAATGGAGGAGTTAGGGGAAGGACGGACGGAGCTGAAGGAGTTTGCAACCCCATAGGAAGAACAACAATATCAACCAACCAGACCTCTCCCCAGAGCTCCCAGGGATAAAACCACCAACCAAAGAGTACACATGGAGGGATCCATCTGCTATTTTTAATCTAACCAGGGTTTGAGCTTTCCCCTTCCACCCCCCTGGCCCAGGAGTCTGATCTATGACTATGCTCCTGAGACAGCCCAGATAAAGCCTTCCACACCCTCTGAGTAAAAGGTAGAGTTTCCCTCCTGCTCTCTGTTCACCCAAGTTCTGGATTCCCTGACCTTCTAGCTGCTAAAAAAAAAATCCTTCTTCCTATCACCTATGACCACAGGCAGTTCTCTAAAACCATCCCCTGAAGAGGAACTACATCTTGCAACAGCAAATACTCAGCGACGATTCCACACCTCTATGAAAATAAGCAAATGTCTCCAGTCAATATTTGACGTGTGTACCAATTTATGTACCTATACAGTCAGGGTCAAGTAAAAATCTCTCTTGGGAGAGCAGACACAAGTGAGACGGGTTTAGGAAGCCCTGCTGCAGAACAGGGCTCAGTCGGGCACCTGCTCCTATAAGTAAAGATTTATTTGAAACACAGTAGCACTCGGTTACTTAAGGACTGCTACAGATACTGGCAGAGCAGCAGCAGAGTCGAGCAGTCGGAACAGACATTGCCAGTGTTCCACAAACCAGAAGGTTTATTGTTTGACCCCGTAAGGAAACCTTTGCCAGTCCCTACTTGGAACCAAACTACCAGGCAATTCAGGTTGTTGTCAGCAACTACAAGACCTTGAACAAACTGTTTCAACTATAAATTGGAATCACCACAGAATCCCTGTTCTGGTTTGCTGGTGAGGACTGTGGCCTCCCCGAGCTCATGTTACCTGGGGAACTGGCTTAAAGGCAACTTTGCCTCCTCCAAGTGCCTATGGAATCAGAGCTTCTGGGCCAGGACTCCAGGCTGCCCACTCACACACTCCCAGGTGGTGCTTCCGATAGGCTAAAGTCTGAGAAATGAACGGGTAAGTGTCAAAATTTTTCAGTTATTTTTACTTGAAATCAGAGTTTAATCTCTATTCATTTTGGACTCGTGTTGGAAATTCTCCTGAGTTCTTCGGTAAGAACACATTTGACGTTCTTATGCTGAGGTGGTAGCGAGTACCCCTGAGATGGGATACAGTGAGGGACCCACACCCAGGAAGAGGAGAGCAGAACACAAGATGGCCTCCTCTGTGCTTTCCTTCTTTCTTTTCTCTGCTTCTGCTCCAGGTTGGGGTTGTCTCCACCTCCCTCTCTAATTCTTTCACCTTAGAAAAACTGCTTCTCTTCTTCCAGCTGCTGAAGAAAGCAGAATGGACCAAACTCTGCATCGCATCAAGGAGATGGCTGTTTAATCTGAGATGAGTGTTACATTACTCATTGCTCTGAACCCCTTTGATCCACCAGCATTTGCTTCTTTTATCCTCACGGAGTGCATACATTAGTCCTCCCAACACCTCCCCAGCTTGCTGTCTTTCAGATGCCGTCAGAGGTTATTTACTTGGGAAAGCAGATGGATATCTTGTTTAATGTCAAAATAATTGCTATTTGGTTGGCCCTGATAGTTTATTTACGCTTTCAATATTTTTACGTTTACATCAAAAGAACGTGGCTAAAATGATATTTTGGTCTGTTAAAATAAACAGGATATGACAACCTTTTTTAAAACCTAATTTTTCTATTTGATGAATTGGTTTAGTAAAATAGAAGATAGCTCAACCAAGTGGGAATGGTGACTGGAATGGGAGTCTCCAGATGTGTGCTTTTATTTGTGTAAACTAGAAAGAGACTATAAACAATGTTGAGAGGGGGCACGATGCAGAGCTAAGCACAAAGCTTTACCACGGTTTCAAATCCCAGATTTGCCCTTAGGCTAATTTCTTAGCCTTAGTTTCCCCATCAGCAAAGCAAGCGAATGCCATGAGTCTTTAAGGAGTTTGTTTGCATACACATGCTGACATCTGCAGACATGCCCAGCATTGGCTGTTTCTTAGATAAGGCTAAGTCTTAAAAGAGTTCTACAGTAGGAAACAGGGAGAGGAAAAATTATGACTTCGTGAAGAAATTAAATGCCCAGAATGAGATTCCACAAGCCACTCACTGGACCTCGATTTCTAAGGCTCAGTAGCCACCTTGTCTCCATTTCTGATCCTAGAAGCTCCATGGATAGCCTTGTCTTTCAGCTGAGCCTACCCAGAAAAGGTGTTTCAAAGTATGCTTTGGATCTCCTCAGTAAAATGCTTGTGTCCTAAGCATGAGAAAGTGAGTTTAGTTCCCAAAACTCACTAAATAAATGAACGAAGAGATAGATAGGTAGATAGATAGATAGATAGATAGATAGATAGATAGATAGATGGGTGATAGATGATAGATAGATGACTGATAGGTAGATAGATAGATAGATAGATAGATAGATAGATAGATAGATAGATAGATAGACAGACAGACAGACAGATGGGTGATAGATGAAAAATGATTGATAGGTAGATGACAGATAGGTAGATAGATAGATAGATAGATAGATAGATAGATAGATAGATAGATAGATAGATAGATAGATAGATGCCAGGCATGGTAGCTTGCATTTGTAATCCAGTGCTGGAGAGGAGGCAACAGGGTGTCTGGGGCTTGCTGGCCAAAACCAGCCTAGTAATTGGTGAGCTCCACACTGATCAGAGACCCTTTCTCAAAGAAGGAGGTCAACCTTCGGCCTCTACATGCATGCACACACTTGGACTCATGAACCCCACCCACACTGCACCCCACACGCACACATGCCTCTTAAAAGTAAAGTTTACATGGAGATAATGTGCCCACTGTTTGTCTTTTTTGGGAGTTACAATAAAATGGAACTCGGGAGTCTCTCTCACCACAAACTTTTATTTAAATTTTCATTTAATGACATTTAATTCAGCTCTCGGGTTCCCTATAGAAACTCAAGGAAGGAAGAACTCTCTTGGAAGTTACCACCTGCTGAGAAAGAGCCACAGGACATATGAGACTGCTGCTCTTCACTGAGAGCTCCACTGGTATGTTGACTTTACTCTTGTGTTCCATGGGTTCTTTATTCTCTGTGTGGCTACAGTTTTCTATCAAAGTAAGTGTATATTATTAGATATTAGTGCTAGAAACTAAATTGTCTCAAGTTGCTTTGTGGCAACTTCAGCAGCTAGTAGATGAAATAAAATATTGGTCCAAGCTTCAAGGCCCACCGTCTCAAGGACAAGTCCTTTCCTCAAGCTATCTATAACATTCAGGCATTCATCTTGCTACAATGTGCTGTTACATAGAATATTTCTCTCTGCCCTGGGAAGAATAAATACAGAAATGTCTGCGTTTGTGTGTTGGCTTCTTGGGATTTATTTTGAGTCTGCGGGACCAATGAATTCCCCTCTGTGCCATGGAGAGGTAGTTAAGTCATAGAAACCCAAGACTGTTAGAGAAGACTACAGGGTACATTGTACTGCCCAGACATAATCTCTGTCCCACAGATCCCTAAGCAGAAGTCCAGTGGCCCCACAAAAGATACATTCTGCCCCGTATAGATTTTATAGTATATTCCATTTCTTCCCTAGCATAGCAGCAATCACATACTCTCACTATGCTGAGTGGTAAGCTTCCAAGACTGACATAGAATTAAAAATCTACATCACCAGACATTCCAAGAATATCAACACTCATAACCTGAGCTTAGACAGGTAGCAGGCTACCATTTAAGTCAAGCATCGTTGATTCAACAATTACAGAATGGGGCAGAATGGAAGTGCCACAGAGGATCCCACTCTGCCTGCAGGGAATAGGACCTCAGGAGCTCCTATTTAATTTGCCGATATTAAAAGTTTTAGAGAATCATATCAACTTAGGAAAAGGAAATAGAGTGTGGGTAGAATTATAAAGTAGCCTAACCATGTAGGAAAGCAGTTTGGTAACGCCTAGGAAACTCGAATGTGTGCGTGCCTCACGACCAACATCTATTCCATCCAGAAAATATACCTCAGTACAGAACCTAAAACAGATGCTCACTGTGAAAAACATAAGAGCGATTTCGACAGCCAAATACTGGGAAAGAACTTGAGTGTTCATAATAGGGAGAGAGTCAAATAGTAAACTATGGTACGTTCGTATTGTAACTGTGGAGCAGTAATAACGGTCTGAGCTGCATGAACTAACAGGAGGAGATGTTGGAAACAATGCGGAGAAGAAAAACAAGTCTGCTGGGGCTCTGAGTGCCCTGAGTGATGTCATACGTGTGGAAGTTCAACTATACACAAATGAGCGTGTCTTCAGTACAAGAATCAAAATGCACGAGGAAAGGATGCACACTAAATCATAAAAATAGTGTTTGTGAAGAGGGAAGAAAAATCTATGGCAACTTGGAAAACAAGAGAAATAGAGCCAAAAAAATGCAATAAACATTAGCATGGCGAATGAAGTTTTGTTTCAATTCACTGCATTCCTTATCCACCCCCACTTTCCCCGCAGTGCTGACAATAGAGCCAGCAGCCGAGATTTCCCCCTAAACAACTTTTCTTTTGAGACAGAATCTCACTATGGGGTCCTGGCTAGCCTAAAATTCACTATATGGACCAGACTGGCCTTGAACTCACAGACATCCACCAGTCTGTGCCTCCTGAATGCTGTGATTAAAGGTGTACACTACCACACCCAGCTCAAATAACGTTTTAATATAAACTCCTTTGTAACCACTAACACTTGCGATTCTACAACCTTGCCAAAACCCGGGCTTCTAGAAAAGCCTTTTATTTTCTAATACCCACACTTAGGCACAGAATTGGAAGTCATTCCCAACTTACACAAACTCATCTGTGCCTGGACAGAATTTCCCTTCTGCCAATAGATCTTGCTCCTTTTGGGTATCTCCTCTGTCCAAAAAGACACCGTGACTCCTCTCCGCCTAATCAAATCAAATCCGACAATTTACGTAGCCGCTGTTCAGCCTGTCATCCAGAACATTGACAACTGCCTTGTGTTTCCATAGGATTTCTTGCTTCTTTTTTTTTTTTTTTTTTTTTTGGTTCTTTTTTTCGGAGCTGGGGACCGAACCCAGGGCCTTGCGCTTCCTAGGCAAGCGCTCTACCACTGAGCTAAATCCCCAGCCCCGATTTCTTGCTTCTTAAGTCAGCTTAGGGCAAGATCTCTCTCCAATGGACACTAAGGTTACCAGAATTGTCTGTTCTTTCTCCTATTCATATGTTTCTAAGGTTAAAACACATAGAAAACTGAAGACGGTGTTGCATAATGAAAGTCTTGTTGCCCCAACCATGTACTTATATCTTTGTAGTGAGCCTAGACTCCAAAAAAATGTACCTCTAATTCAAACCCGAAAAAATTACATGTTTTCTTTTATGTACAAAGTAAAAATTAAGGTCTTCAAGGGCAGTGGAAGGAAGAGATGAGCCGCTACGGGGCTGCTAAACAAGAAGCAATGAGGGGAAACAAAATACCTGAACATTTCTGTCCCTCTATTTCCCAATCCCTCTGAGAAGAACTGGAGAAAATGTTGAAAACTGTAGAAGAAAATCTGTAGTGAGCATAGGATTGATTGAAGAGGACAAGGGTTCGAGCGTTGAATTCCGGGAGCTTGTTTTCCATTCTCTGCCGCCTTAGCGCCGTGCGCATGCGCGTTCGTGATAAATTATTATTATTGTGGAGCAGACGGATGAATCTCAATCATGATACCATAATGGAAGATTAAACATTTTCTTAACTTCTATTCATCAAATTAAGTCTTTCTACTCACAACAAAGGACAAGGCATCAATGTTATCATTAGGGATTTTAAAATATAACTTTAGCGTGAAGCATAGGGCATGATTAATACAGCGACGGGGTAAGCACTAAACACTAGTGTGGGATGGAATCGCTTTTTCTGTTCTCCTGCTTTGTGGCTCCATGATGTGGTCCATGATGGATGTCTCAACTAGAAATAATTACCAGAATCATTTCATCTTTTTGTTTTTACTGTTTCTTTCCTTTTTCTTTTTCTGTTTTTTTTCTTTCTTTTTTTTGGCTAGTTCTTCCCATTTTAGATTTTAGCTACATCTTTATCTCTTAAAAGTGTGGGGATTTTTTCCCTAAGGAAAGGAAGAGAAGGGAATATGTGTTCAGCCTCCGACAAGAAGACAGGTTTTTCACTTGGTTGAGTTTCCTGTCATACCCAACAGATTTGGACAGAGGAAAGAGAAATCCTGTGATTCTCAATCCAATTGTCTACCTTTCCCCTAACATGCAAGATTGTCCAGAACCACTCCAGTCCCCAAACATACCTCATATTTATAGAATCTGAAGTGGTTTCACAGTCTCTCTCCAGATGAATTTGCAACACTTACCGTCATCACTGTCTTAAACAACTTATGATAGGAGGTGGGGGGGTACTGTAGAATAGAGTGCTGCCCTTGGACTCACTGGGTGTACTTGACCTTGGGATCCAAGGTCAAGCCCCCAATCTTCTACTTTATGGACCAGAGCATATCCTGTTTAGTCTCTTTTTAAATTCTTTTACTTATAGCATTTATTACCCTCTCTGACCAAGCACACATTAAACCTTTTACATATAACATCTCAGTTCACTTACTAGGAAACTCTTCTCTACTACGTCAGTCTCATACCCACTGTTGCTTTTCTTGACAATTGATAAAAAAAAGTTAAAACATAGCAAACTGTAAAGTGTTCAAGAAAAAATAAAGTATTTAACAGGCTTCATGAATATGAATAAATATTTGAAAAACAAGGTTGGGGTATGGTAGCTCATACTTATAATCCCAACACTCAAGAAGCAGACCGATGGGACTCTGTGGTTTGAAACCCAGCTTGCCCTGTATAGTAAGTTTCAGGCCACTGAGGACTACAAAGGAAGACCCTGTCTCAAAGAAAGAAATAAAGAAAGGCATAGGAAGGAAGGAAAAAAGGAAGGAAGGAAGGAAGGAAGGAAGGAAGGGAGAAAGAGAGAAAGAAAGGAAGGAAGGAAGGAAGGAAGAAAGAAAGAAAGAAAGAAAGAAAGAAAGAAAGAAAGAAAGAAAGAAAGAGAAAGGGAGAAAGAAAGAGAAAAAGAAAAGAGGAAGAGGAAAAGAAAGAGCGGAAGAGGAAGTTATGTAGTTAGGACCACTTGCTGTTCTTGCAGACGACCCAAGTTAGGCACCCAGCACCCATGAAGGGTAGCGTACAACTACCTGGGACTCCAGCTCCACCTGGGGGTCCAGTGCCTTCTTCCGACCTCTACAGCTACCCACATACATGTGGAATACATTCGTATAAGCCCATGCATATAAATTCTAAAAAAACAAACAAAACTTCTTAAAAGTCTTCATTCTTATCTATTTGATTTAGTACAAATTGATGTGCTACACTGTACGAGGCTGGGCTTGAGGGGGCCTCTACTCGAGCACCATGAGCCAGCCAGTGCAGAGGTCACTATCCTCTGGTGAGGTGAAAGTCCTGCTCATTGTCTCAGTCAAACCAAGCTTGGAAAATGCCCACGATTCACAATACGATGCCAGCACTTTACTCCTGGGGTTCTCCAAGTTAGCCTTCAAGGTAACATATTCCATGAAACCGCATAAAAATATCATACTTGGGCTGAAGAGATGGCTCAGTGGTTAAGAGAACTGACTGTTCTTCCAGAGGTCCTGAGTTCAAATCCCAGCAACCACATGGTGGCTCACAACCATCTGTAATGAGATCTGATGCCCTTTTCTGGTGTGTCTGAAGACAGGGACAGTATACTTATATATATAATAAATAATAAACCTTTAAAAAATATCAAACTTACCCAACTCACAGCTGTCCACTCAGCATGAGGTGCCTCTACATCACTTCCTTAAGACTGAGACCTCCTGGGTTCTGTTCTTTCCTTCCTGTATGCAGAATAACCAGCTCATCCTTGCCTTCAAAGCCTAGTGTTTATTTACCCAGTAACCTATAGTGTAAACCCTGGAACACACCATTTGCTTCCAACCCAAATTCACCGCCTTCCTTTTCCCCACCTCGTTACTGGGGAGCTGACTTCGTAGACTGCTGAACTTTGGTTTTCTTGCTAGCTGCCTTCTATCTGGCTCTGACCCATTCAGGATTCCTACAAGGATTCCATTGTGTTTCCCCCACCTTCCTAATTCCAAAGATGCTTTTGATGACAGTGGCTGCATCTTCAGCATCGAAGCTCCTGGCCAGTGGTTCCTCCTTTTTAACACGAAGTTTCAACAAGCCCTTCCCCTGTGACAAGATGATACAGCTTCCTGCTGCTGCTGAAGAATGGGTAGCCCGAGTCTTGAGTTGTTTCCCTAATCTCTAGCCCCATTTCTCTGAGTTGTCTTCTCATAAAAAACCAAAGCAAACAAACAAACCTTTTTGGGTCATCTAAAAGAATTCCGTTTCCTACCTCAACCCTCCAGCACCATTATTCTCTGACGTAGAAGAACCACGCCCAGTGACTTTGAGAACCCAGAAAGGCTCTAAATCTTTCTGAACCTAAGTCCTTCTCCCCTTGCCGATCCCTACTGCCGCCCATGCCACATACTTCCCGTCTAGGCAAATGGCTTCATACGGGAAGCTGTAGGACATAATAATGTGAGCTTCGGATGCTACAAAAAGCTTTCCAACTGGGAAAATAAAGCATGTACTTGGGATAGAGAGGCTCAAGAGCACAGAGCCAATAAAGAGAACGTCAGACCGTCTGGAGGTCTGGTCTCCCGTAAGTGATGAAATCTGATTCTGTGCTAGACAAACAGAGAGCAAGATTTCTTCAGACAAACAGTTCGCTGTGTCCCCAGCACCTGACACGTAATAGGAATTCTTTAAGTGTTTAAGCGAGGAAGTGGGTGAATTATCCTGGGGCCAGAGTTCTCAGTGCTTTGTTTCCCCGTCTTCTCACTGCACCACACATGTGATTTTTGTGTGCAACATGTAGAGCTTTTATGGTCCGTCAACACAAATCCCCCACATTTGGCTCACGGATTGTGGTTGTGACCTGGGTGAGCATTTTGTGTGCGCTTTGCAGATCCCATTGGGTCTTAGCAGCCTCAATGACACACTGCCAGAGTCAGACTGTCAACATCTATGGCTGAAACACCCCCCACGAAAGGCTTTCACACCATGACTTATTTAGTGGGTGTTCTTGCTTTGTTTGGTTTTATGTAGTTGACTGTTATGATAAACTATGTGTTTGGTTTTTGGCATGAGTACAGCCTTTTGAGACAGCATATGTTCCTTAGATATTTCTAACTTTTGTTGACATTAAACACTTTATAGGAGTTGCCTGAGGCATCGTGCCCAAGTACAAGTTTATGTTCAGAAAAGTTTACTAAAATGGGCCTAAGACACATGGGAAATACCTGCTGTTAGAGTGGACTTTTTTGGGGAGTGAATGCAGAGATGCCTCACTGACAGAGTGATATCCTGGACCAGGAATAGCAATTACGAGAAATCAAGAGGCAAAGTTTGTTACACGACCGTTGACACACTGCTGACATGAAGCAAAACATCTGTAAAATAAGATTTTTTTTTCGGGGTGAACCACAATCTCTGAAAGGACATACCAAACTCAAGAAATCCTGAGACCTAGAAAGGGATAACTCCAGTATGATACCACTCCCATCCAAAGTAAGAAAAACCCCAAAACATTTTTACCTTGAGGCCAATAGCCCATTCTTTAACAGTAGAAATATCGGCATGTAATTCCATGCTCCTACATATGGAGCTGAGGAACGTCTTCAGTCAGAAGACACGTAGTGGAACCAGAAGAAAAAAAGGCCATATCGTCATAATTCCTTTTTTGAGCCAGAAATAATTTGCGGTGACAGGCTAACCTAACATACCGCACATGGATGGTCGTGGCTTTATCCTAACCTTTCAAGGAACTCCCATTAAGGTAGACAACAAATAAATATAATTTTAGCTAAGGTTAATATCATTGTCCTAATGTTTTGTCTTGTCTTGTTTTGTTTTACTTTTTTTTTTTTTTTCCCTGAGACAGGGTTTCTCTGTGTAGCCCTGGCTATTCTGGAACTCACTCTGTAGACCAGGCTGGCCTCTAACTCAGAGATCCGGTTGACTCTGCCTCTGGAGTGCTGGGATTAAAGGCGTGTGTCACCTCCCCGAAGCTTGTCATCTTTTTTTTTTTTTTTTTTTTTTTTTTTTTTTTTTTTTTTTTTGGTTCTTTTTTTTGGAGCTGGGGACCGAACCCAGGGCCTTGCGCTTCCTAGGCAGGCGCTCTACCACTGAGCTAAATCCCCAACCCCGAAGCTTGTCATCTTAATTTAAGGATTTATCTCAGAAACTGAAATGAATTAATGGCCAGATTAAACGCAGCATAAGAATGGAAGTTGAAGGAGAAAATATCATCTTTTCCTGCAGGTTCAACATGGTTTGTTTTGTTTTGTTTTAGGAGAGGCAGCTATCTTTGCTTGGAAACGTTCTACCTTGGGTAGGATGCAGAAGTAGCAGAGCCACTAAGTGTCCTATGGTTTCTCTGGGTTTTCCAGATTGTTAAAGTTAATGAAGCCAGGTTGGGCGTCTTCTGGCCAATCAGCTACAATAAATGATGTCACGTGTCTGAGATGGCCGCCTAAGGAATTACCTGATGTGTTGAAATGGTACAGCCTCTAGCAGCCTTCGTCCTTGATTCCAAAAGATGGTTTCTGATCTCTGCTAGAACGTGTCTAGAGGGGAAGAATTCATTCTTGAGCAAAGCTGCATGTTTCCTTCCGATACCCAGCTTTAGCCGTGGGAAGCCTTCCCTGACTTTGAGTGGAAGGTTTTCATCCAGTAACTCTGAGGCTCACTCACTCTTCAGCTACTGGAAGCAGAAGCAATCACGTCCGACTCCGACTCTGACTCCTCCTCCATTTCCTCTTCCTCCTCCTCCTCCTGGAGGTTATTTTTGGACCGGCCTTCCCGTATCCTCCTCACCATGCCAGGGTAAGGTCTGTCCCCTTTTCCTCTACTAATTACCCTGCCCTTCATAAATAGATTCGATGACAGAGAGGAGGAATAAAAGGGAATGCAGATCGTGTTACTATCATGTTAATATCAACTGAAGACCTAATTAAGCAAGATTTCTTGTCTGCTCATTACCTCCTCATGAATCTCACCTCCAGGGACCCATTAAGTGGGTAAGATCCTGGGCTGCCTTTTGAATAGATCAAGTAAGGGCCGCCCTTGTGTTCTAACAGATGACTGTCCAGACAGGGCCTTCTGCCTGCAAGCCTAAAGCCAGCTCAGAATATTATCCATTACTTTCTCTTCGGATAATGGAGGTTTGCCTGGCGCATCCTCCGTGGTGACTATGAAACAACACTCAACAGCTGCAGCTTACCAGGAGAAGAGCGCCCCGTTCTTCTGTGCTTACAACACCCCCAAAGAGTTCAAACCCACGCTGGCACCCCTGGCCTTATGTATTTGGATGCAGTGAAGTGAGGAACCGTTTTCTCTTCACACCTTTCACTTTTTGTTTCTAACTCAAGCTCCTGACGTATCTGTTGTTTGTAGTATTCTCTTGCATTTTACTCAGTTTCCCCACATTCGCTCCACTGTGATTCCAAACACTGGTTGGGATGGAAGAAAGCCAGGCAACAGACTTTCTGCTGAAACTCCGCCTTCTCCCTCAGGTAAGTCAACTCTTAAAGTTTAGCCCAGCAGTCCTCTAGAGTTGATCTCTCAAATCTGAATTGGGCGGTACATATGGGTAAGAGGGCTCACGTTGAAAGCCAGAATTGCATATTTCTGGTTCTTTATTCGAAACCATTTCTTTAAATTACATTCTTTGACTCAGGGCTGGAAAGATGGCTCAGTGAGCAAAACTACAGACTGTTGTTCCAGTGAACCTGGGTTTGGTTCCCGGGATGGCAGTTCAGAACCATCTGAAACTCCAGACCCAGGGGATCTGATGCCCTCTTCTGGCCTCCTTTGGCACCAGGCAAGCCTGTGGTGCACAAACACCCATGCACATAAATAAAAAGAATTTTTAAATTGGGGGAAGGGCGGATTTCATACACTGTATTTTTAACATAAATTCACCCCCAACATCTCTAATTCTCAATGGTGGCATATGCCTGCAATACCAACACTGGGGATGTGGAAGCCAGGAGACCAATGGTGTAGGATCAGCCTTAAAGGTACAACGTGTAGAAGACAGCCTGAGTACATGGAACACTGTCTCAAAAATGAATGAATGAATGAATGAATGAATGAATGAATGAAAATAAATATATAAGGGGCTGAAGAAACGAGTCAATTGTTCTTAGAGGATCTGATTTAGACCCCCAGCATGGGCTCACAACTATCAGGAACTACAGTCCCAAAAGGAATCCCTCACCCTCTTCAGGCACTGCATACACGCCGTGCGCAGACCATACCTGCAGGAAAAACACCCAGACACATAAAATAACAAATCTAAAGAATTTCAGCAGTAAAATAATAATAGCACCATGAATTGTAGGGCCTAACACTGAATGCTAGACAAACCTTGTAGTAGTGTGATAAATGTCACTTCGTGAAATAGTTCTGAAAAACGGAAGACCTTTCATTGGAAGAAGATTAAGTGAACACCTTCTGTGAGCACAGAAACAAGTTCACAATAGATGTCTTTCAGAGGCAAAGCACCTGTCCTGTTCTACTTAGCATGGTGGTAAATATCGGTCCGTGTTTAAAACGAGACGATGGGATTGACCTAATGTACATCTCCGGCCTGCACCCTGGCTCCTCTGGGCTGAGTGGCCTTCTGCCAGTTACCTGAGCTCTGCATACCATCACTTACTAATCTCTGCAATAGAGAGATCCAATTCTGTCCCCATATCTCCCAACACCCTCGCTGTCTTGGTAAGGATCATGTGGTGTGAAATATGTGACTACAACAGCTCTTGGGACCAAATCAGGGTGACCAGGGTTGGCTCCTCTCCTTCCCCCTGCAGCTCCCTTTCCTTTCCTGATCCAGGAGACACAGAAGCACCCGGGTGCCCTGGTTGATGGAAGCAGATAGATTGACCCACCTGAGGATACTGGGCAATCCCCTGCGGACATGTGAGGGTCTTGGCCTCAGCGTGGCTGTGCCAACAAGCTGGGGTCCACATTCACAGGTAGGGAAGAGAGAATGATCCGTGGTTTTCCTTTCACCCAAATAGCATAAGTAAAAGGAAATCAAACACACACATAGAATCGGGGAAGTCGCCCATATGTCTTTTTATCCGAAGAAAAGCGGTACCATTTACAAAGTGAAAACAACATCATTTTTAAAATCTCCAATGACACCGTGAAAGATGCTGCAGCCAGCTCAGTGTGGCCTAACATAAAGCGAGCTGCGGCGGGAGCACACAGCCTATGCATGCGGAAGCCAGCCCATGGAACAGGAGAGGAGAAGACACCTCCATTCTATCTTCACTTTCCTTTCTCCAGCCCACTTCCTAAAGAGAAAGATGCTTTCTCTTTCTATAAGGCTGGAGTCCTCATATCGCTGGTTAACAGCAAGGCCTTAACTCAGGGGGCAGGCTGCCATCTGCTGGGCCACTAGCATCCCTGGATGCTTTTGTTATCCTTTGGAGGACTCTCCTTAAAATCCCTCTGTGGCTTGAAGCTGCTTTGTTTAGCAACAGCGACAATCAGACAATCACGAAGGCCGACTGAAGCCTACTGCAGTCCTGGAACTTAAAAGCAGCATCATGAATTAATCAGACGGTGCTCAGGAAAACACCCGGCTCTCAGTTTCAGAAACCTCACAGATTCAAAGGGAAAAAGAAATCGTTCTCCAGGACTTTGCTCTGTGGTTGTTTTCTAAGGACAGAGTGTTTTAATAGTCAGTAAGTGCCACTAATTGCTCCCTGGACAGCCCTAATCTAGCCATTTCCTCCCTGCCTTTGACTCCATAAATCCTTAGACTGATATATTGGCCAGCACTCCTCAAGAGTACCCCTTGGATTCGATTGGTTTACATTCTATTGGCTACAGACAGTTGCCATGCACCCCACTCTGAAAGGTCTATTTTTATCGAAGCTATTGTGAGTGCATAGAAGCATTCTACATTTGGGCTGACGTTGGTAAGACCAACATCAACCACAAGCCCTCTTTCATTTTTTTCTTCCTTTTTTTTTTTAATTTGGCACTTTAAACACACCACCTGTCCTCCTTACCTGCCTGCTGTGTCTAGCTCTGGGCAGTTCTGTACCTTTGGCGGAATCTCTACACATTTTGTCTCGGATTTTTTTTTTCACTTGTTAAACAGAAAAAAAAAAAAGAGCTCTGTCTTGCAGCAAAGCCTTAAGAAAGGCTCCTACTCTCTAAGCACACAACTCACGGATCTTCTGTGATATGCCCTGCCTCCTACATTGAGTCCTTCAACAACCCATCAATGAGGTTAGAAGGAGAGAAGATATTATTGTATGGCTGCCCGTGGACTCAGCACAGGAGGCAAAACTCAGACCCAAAACTCCTAGTCTAGAGCAATGCTGTATCCGCTTGGTTCAGTTGCTGATCTTAAACAGGAGAAGGAGAAATAGAATGGAACCCTCTCAGTAAGAACAAAACTATCTGCAAACTCTATGGACAACAAGCACTCCCCACTGAAACATTAACTTGGAAAAACTAGCCTCCTACATATACATAGTATTTTGATATACACATATAATATTTACCTATGTTACTATAGGCAGGCAAATGTAGATAGGTAGATGACGGATGAATGGATAAATGATAGATAGACAGATAGATAGATAGATAGATAGATAGATAAATAGATAGATAGTGATGATAGATAGTTGGTGATGATGAAGATAGATAGATAGTGATAATGAAGATAGATAGATGATAGATAGATAGTGATAATGAAGATAGATAGATAGATAGATAATAGATGATAGATAGATAGATAGATAGATAGATAGATAGATAGATAGACAGACAGATGGTGATGATAGATGATAGATAGATGGTGATGATAGATAGATAGATAGATAGATAGATAGATAGATAGATAGATAGATAGATGGTGATGATAGATAGATAGATAGATAGATAGATACATGATAGATAGATAGATGATAGATGGTGATGATAGATAGATAGATGATAGACAGATGGTGATGATAGATAGATGATAGATGGTGATGATAGATAGATAGATGATAGACAGATGGTGATGATAGATAGATGATAGATGGTGATGATAGATAGATAGATGATAGACAGATGGTGATGATAGATAGATGATAGATAGATAGATAGATAGATAGATAGATAAATAGATAGATAGATGATAGATAGATCTTTTCTCTGTTTAAGAACACTGTCAGATGGTCACAAGATGCATCATGTTGGCTCTTTCCATTTCAGACTTTCCCCTGCATGTTGCAGATTGCTTAATTACTTCATTGGGCTTTGGAACTCATACATTACAGACACATGATCATCCAAGTCATTACCTGCACATTTTCCCATTAAGAATAATTATGGCTTTTACTACCACTGCCCACGCACTTATGTCCTGCAGGCCTGGGCACACCGAAGTAATCATCTATTGAAAATGATCCTGATGGGCAAGCATTGCGTGCACAGTCAGCAGTTTGTAAGGTGGGGAGATTTCCATCGTCTCCTCCATTATTGAGTGATTCAAAAGTCACATTCCCATTGTTTTATCATGGGACCACACAGGACACCTCATCGAATTATCTTCCCCTGAAAAGCAAGTCAGTGCTGAGTGTGGAGACAACACCCATGGGAGGCTGGGTTGCTTCTACCTCCCAGCGAATCACCTTTCCAAGCACGGACACATCGCCCATTTCCTGGCTCAATTTTATTGTCTACAAAATGGGATTTATAAGCTGCTTTAAAAACCTTGAACCATCAAATCAGAAATGAGACAGTCTTATAGATGGCAGCAAAGCTTTTTATACTGACTGATTCCCCAAGTTCTGGGATCCCTAGTTCACCACTTTAGCAACTGTAAACCTTAGGGGTACCACCTCCTCTTAGAGCCTCCGTTTCTCCATTGGTAAAGAGAGGCTGTCCATAGCTCGTGCCCTTAGCCACTCAATGAGATGGCACTTAGAAATGCACCTCACTAGTGTCCGATGTAGGGAGGCATCCAACTAACATGGCCCAGGGTCTTATCATCAGGCCACCATGCGAGAGCCCAGGAAAGGTTCAGTGAGGCACAGGTCTCTAAATTAAAAGCACTCATTGTGTGCCAGATAATATTGAAAAGACACTGTGAAGGATCACATGCTACATTAACCAGTAGATCATGAGCAGTATGATTTCAAAGGTAAGAGGGAGGCTAGCAGATGTTTAAAGAAAAAAAGTGAGACGTTCCCAAGAAAAAGCTACTTAAATACCTGGTTCCTGAATGACGTGCATCTGCCTGCTTCAAGAGTTACTCAATTACTCAAGCTGATGGGGAGAGAGGGGAGAGGGGGGAGAGGGGGTTAGAGGGGAGGAAGGATTGGACAAGACAGAACACTTTCTTGTTGTATTTTCAATACAGATGAATCCATTGTTAAATTGTTTACATTTCAAATAAGCAGCAGAAAGCTTCCAACAGTTGTTCACGTTTTCCCAGTTCCACCTAGAAATAAGCATGAACCTTTGTTGGAAATCACCCTGCTACTTCCCATCCAGGGTCTCTCTCACTAGACCCTCCATATAATATCCACAAGGGTGGTTTTTTCCTGCCTGTATTTTTCTATGTTCAGTTCTTTCATGTAGCCATTCATAGTAAACATCGTTCTTTATGATTTAATATTCTACATCTCCTTAATATCTATATGAAACTACATTGAATTAATTACATTTATTGAACCAGACCTCTCTTGTGGCTTATGTAGATTAGTTTTGAAATGGTTGTCATAAATATTCACATAGCTAAGTCTCTGGACGACTTCTAGAAGTGTGTTGCTAAATCAGTAACATCATACTCCTCACCTCACCCTACGAGCAGTAGACTTTAAAATCCCTATTTTTTTCCCCAAGTGGCTCATGTGTGTAGAGATGTGCCCTTCTTCCCAGGGATATTGAGACCCCACTAGAGTCATGTGAGTGTCTTTAGGGACAGACTGTCTTCAAAGCAGTTTCTGCTGGTACTATTCAGTGGTGCTGCCAGTAGTAATCGACCAAGGGCTCTGATCACCATGTCCACCAGGGCCCCAGCAGACTAAACATGTCACATTTATAACCCTCTTGGCTGTGCTTCCCATAGCTGAGGACGGCATGAGCTTGAGGTGTCCTAGACAGTACACCTAGCCGAATGTGATGATCTGCACGTCTGGGTTTCTCAGTTTTTAAAGACACATTTGGTGTCACTGATTTGAGTAGACTTATGTTCAAAACTGTCTAGAAAAGTCAGCATTTTGTTTTCAAAAAGTGATTTGAAGTATAAGCTTCTATGTACTGCATAAAATACCCCTATGTACTCTAGAGAATATCTCTGGGAGAATATATAAGCCACTGAGATTATAGATACACCCCTGCCAGGAAAGGGGGAGGAACACTGGAAGCCTGACTCTTCTCCCTGCCCCCTACACAGTTTCAGTCCATCACATGTGCAGTTTCATTTCTGACCTCGTTCCAAGGGCAAGCTCTGACACAAAAGAGAGTGCCCCCAAACCCATGATGCATGAAGCTGTTCTCCCATGAGCAGCAAATTGATAAGCAAAATAAGCACAAAGCAATCAGTTTCTCTTATCAGAAGCATGACAGTCTAGTAGTTAAGGTTGCAAACTCAGGAGCAGACTTTTGTAAGTCCATAAAACATTTCTTGCTAGCTATGTGATCTTTGACAATGCTAAGCCATTCTGTAGACCAGTTACCTCATCTGTAAGATGCAGCTAGCAAGAATCCTTACCACAGTCAATGGAAGGGAACAAGTGAATATATGAACAATATAATATTTGAACAATAATCAGCATGTAACATATATTACTGTACACTTGCTATTGTTATTCTCCACCCAGTCCGTATAGTACTATGGCTATAGAGGCAAAGATCCCTCCTTGTGTGTTGTATCTTTCAATACAAAGTTTAAGGAGCATGTTTAAAGAGAATGTCCAATTGATTTTATAATGTCATTTACTTCTATGCAAATAGTTAGTGGGGCAGGAGTTTGGACATTATCGCTCAATTAGAAGTGACTCCAAACTTGAGGACTGATACAAATCTTTACTAGAGACTGACCCCTCCAACTGTGTGGCCTCAATGTGGTCTGTGAATAGGTTTTTCAAGGTATACTGTTCAAAGAGTTTGGTTTCACATTTGTTCTGTTTATTTTGTGTGGGAAAGAAAGAGAGAGACTGAGAGATAGAAGGGAAATCCCGTTTCTCTTTCTTTCTTCCTTTGTTTTTCTGAGGTGAAACAATTGGTCAAACAAAGGTTGTGGTGCCTACTTCATTTGTCTACCTCCTAAACAATCCTCTCCAAAATGCATGTGCATGAGAACCCACATCTGCCTGCCTGAGGAAGGCATTCGTAAGATACATGGGCATTAGAGATTCCTGAAGCCATTCTAATCGTACCTATGGTGAATAATGTGCTCACTCATTGGAAAGGTGTTAGCGGCAAAGCAGATGACGTGGTGACGGAGACAAGTAGACTCTGCTGTCACACAAACCTAAACACAGTGTTTGGCCCAGTACTTTACTGTACATGACAAACAGGGCTGTTAGCCTGTTTTATGGTGACCCCCGCCCCTCCCTGTTTCACTGCGACTCTTCCCAAGCTGCCAGCATCACCAGAATGGGATGTCCTCTGTAGGATTTTAGGTCGAAGCCATTCCAAAGTCAGGCCAATATACTTCATAAATGAGAGGGCAGAAGACTTTGAACATTGATGAGACTGCTCTTCAAGGGTCTCAACAGATCAGCTCTGAATCTTTCACACAGTAATGTTCCACGAGCAACTGTTGAACGAGTCCCCAAATTCATCAGTCACTCGTACACAACATTCCTGCCCACTCGAATGCAGGACAATCCCAAATGACCTGGTAATGCAATATCTTCAGGCATAACACAGCTATATTGCTGGTCCTGACTCTTTACACACACACACACACACACACACACACACACACACACACACACACCTCTCAAATAGGTGATTTAAACAGAACAGAGAAAGGGTAACCTTACCTTCAAATAAAGTTTAGTTAGACATTTTCATTGCGTAGACATAGTTTTATTAAGCATTGCCTATGATTGCTTTGTAAAAAAAGAGACAAACATAGTTTGTCTTATTTCACTAAATTATTCAAAATCTAAGAACTTTGAAAAGGTAGGTCTTGGGGTAATGATCTAATAGAAGGGCTAAAACCAAAGACCATTTTCCATCCTTCCTTCCTTTTATCACAGGAGAAGCACCCATTTGTCTGGCCTTTACAGAAAAGAGCAGTTATCAAAGAGCATTCTGGGTAGACAAAAATCAGTGTAAATCCTGAAGATCATCTCTTGTTTAACAATGACGTAACCCCACAATACAAGTTTGTTCATTCAGTCTAGGGATCGGGCTCAGGACTCACGCATACCAAACAGACAGGCTACCACTGAACTATACTCCCTGCCATTCTCGTCCTGTTTTGAGATGAGCTTGCTAAGTTTCCCCAGACTGACCCCAGCCTTGTAAACCTCCTACCTTAAGCTCCTAGTAGCTGTAGTTACAGGCATGTACCACCATGCCAAGTTGCAAAACATAATTCTGGCAAAAATGAACATTTAGAATATTTTATGCTTTTGAGTTAAAAACTGGTTTCACTTATACTAAATTAAAAAATTCCCTTTAACAAAAAAAAAAAAATACCTAATCCAAGCATTTAAGAGCGACATCATAGTAAGACCAAGACACTGGTGAGTGCAGATTAAGTGGTGAGATGACACTATTTTCTTGCCAGTGGCCCCAGCTATGTGGCAATATTACTGTGAAATCTCCCACACAAGGAACAGCTAGGCTTTTAGTCTGCAATCTGTCTGGATAATATTAAAGTTGATGGTCACGGCTCTTTGGGGCTTGTAGATGAGCTAATTATAGCACAAACGCTTTATACTCTTAGCTGAGGTTATTATGTGCCATCATTAATAACGAAGAAAAGAAATCTGTTACTGTCAACAGATAGGAGGTAAGTCTTGACTATTTTCTTGGTCTGTTCTTTTGTTTAGAACATCCCCCTTTTCTGCAAAGCCGTTGGAGACATATGCTGCCTTTGTCCTGCAGTAATTTATCACTTACCTCTGAAACCCATAATACATCCAACTTACCCACGAACCAGTGTTCTATTCTAATTCCCATTGCTTACTCGAAATGCGTTACCCTCACACAAAGTATCCGTGGGAAGGTGCCACAGGCTAAATCTCTAACACCCATTTCTTTACTCAGTATTAATTCATGACCTGTCAAACTAATGTTTTGTTCCTCGATGGTATTTCGTTGTTTTTTTTTTTTTTAATCTTTATTAACTTGAGTATTTCTTATTTACATTTCGATTGTTATTCCCTTTCCCAGTTTCCAGGCCAACATCCCCCTAGCCCCTCCCCCTCCCCTTCTCTATAGGTGTTCCCTTCCCCATCCTCCCCCAATTACCGCCCTCCCCCCAACAATCACATTCACTGGGGGTTCAGTCTTGGCAGGACCAAGGGCTTCCCCTTACACCGGTGCTCTTACTAGGATATTCATTGCTACCTATGAGGTCAGAGTCCAGGGTCAGTCCATGTATAGTCTTCGGGTAGTGGCTTAGTCCCTGGAAGCTCTAGTTGCTTGGCATTGTTGTTCATACGGAGTCTCAAGCCCCTTCAAACTCTTTCAGTTCTTTCTCTGATTCCTTCAACGGGGGTCCTATTCTCAGTTCAGTGGTTTGCTGCTGGCATTCGCCTCTGTATTTGCTGTATTCTGGCTGTGTCTCTCAGGAGAGATCTACATCTAGTTCCTGTCAGCCTGCACTTCTTTGCTTCATCCATCTTATCTAGTTTGGTGACTGTTTATGTATGGGCCACATGTGGGGCCTCGATGGTATTTCTTAGTCTCCAAAATCTATCTGAACCTTCTCATAGGAAAAACTATCTTTATAAACTTCTAAAGCAATGTCAAGAGTATAAAAACATGGCGCTGTGGATTTTTTTCCGTGAAAACTACGTCAGTAATCTGCACCCTGAGAGAGAAGAAGCCATTGGCACGGATCTCCTCACCTGCAGACGAGTAGTAGTAAGACACTTCCCTGGCCTGATTCAACTGCGAGGAGAAACAGCTAATAAAAGTGTTATGGAGTACCAGGAATATTGGAAGGTGCATGATCATCATGATTAATAATGATACATAAAGTTCAAATATTGAAATGGCTCCCTGGTATCACTCCAAATCAGGAAATATAATCTCTGGCCTTGCATCGTAATGAAGAGAAACAGTGTGAGGTCCTCTTATTGTACCAGCTTAAATGAAGGTGGTGATGGATATCTTTAATTATGGACTGCATTCTGTAACACTGAGTGAGTGTGTGTGTGTGTGTGTGTGTGGTGTTAAACTAAACGTATCGAGATCTCAACAATATATTACGAGTTCAAAGAGAACCCTAATCCAAACCTCACAGTCATGTATGTGTCTGAATCTAACCACGGTACAAATGTTCATTTTGATAGGCGGACATAAGCAGGGAGCAGCCCTCACTTAAGAGGCTGGCTCTGATTTCATAGAACTCAAAATCTGTCATCCTCATGCTACCCGACTGTCTGGCACCTAATGAGAAAAACAAATTGCTTTTACTTCCTACGTAAGGCATTTGCATTTAGAATTTTTTTCTCTGCTCGTAAAAGGTTTATAACGCATCCACTCAAACCGTTTTACCTGCATTTTTCACCTAAAAGGGTCTTTATGAAATCTTACAGTAAATTTAATAACCCTCCTCAATAAACATGAGCTTTTATGAGCGTGACACATCTAAATTGACTCAATGGTCTGGGGATAAAATCTGCATCAGTAATATTTTCAGAACTGTAATTTGCCACATTTAAAAAAAGAAAGAGAGGGAAAGAAAGAAAGGAAGAAAGAAAGAAAGAAAGAAAGAAAGAAAGAAAGAAAGAGAGAAAGAAAGAAAGAAAGAGCGAGCCACAAACAGGCCAGACCGCTGCACAGGGAAAAGCATTCATTTCCAACCTTAAGAAAGCCAGTGTCAGTAAAGGCCTGAGCAACTCTGACCTGGCCCGATGTGTAGGGCATCCAGCTTCATAACGCTCAAATATTAGCAACTGTCATTTCCTTTCACTCTCAACTGTGTGTTGCAGAGCCAAGTTGGGGAACAGCCTTTGGTAATCATTTACACGGGTGTCTTCCGGAAAGGGGCTTCCATCCCTGGAGCACTTCTCTACTTCGATCCCCTGCTCAGGGACTCCTGCTTGGATGATGAAGCTGAAGGCCATTCTATTACTCTGAGTATCTCACAGCTACTTTCGCCAGGTAAGCTACCAAATTAGGCATGACATGGAGACCCTCCTGTTTGCTATTGCCACTGCGTATCCTTAAGGAGGACAGGAAAATGCTAGTGACTTTTTTATAGCTGCTATATAACAAGAGAATGAAATGTCAACGTCCGAGAAACTCCATTTCTCTCCGTCTGGTCTGAGATCATCTAGGGCTGAGAATTCTGAGACTTGCCTCTCACCTTCAACTTAGTCTTGTGAGCGAGGGGTGATGGAAATTTTGGCAATGCAGAACAGTAGGCCCAGTCAAGACCGAGGATGCAAGCAGTGATTGAGACACATCTGTGCATGCTGAGGGCTGGGGCGAGCATCCAGGTGCCAGCTCTTCCTCTGCCAACCTACCTCACCTCCCCTAAATCAACACGCTCCTGAGAAGTTGTGCGGAAACTGTTCCCTTGAGAAATTTTTTTCAAAGCAGGCTGTGTAACAGCCCTGGCCATCCTGGAACTCACTCTGTAGACTAGGCTGGCCTCGAATTCACAGAGATCCACCTGCCTCTGCCTCCAGAGTGCTGGGATTAAAGGTGTGCTCCACCACGACCCACACCCGGCTTCTCATCTAACACCCGAATTTTCGACAGAACCGAAGGGAGGAATAGTGCGCGATGGACAGAACTGTTTCCTCTGTCTTGAAGTTCACAGTTTGCTTCTCAGTTATCAGGTGGATCATCAGAAAGACAGAGAAGAGAGCAAACCTAGGAAAAAGAACCAGCTCCACTGTGCCTTGTCCTCTCGCTGCCCCCAGCAGCGTTTTCTCCGCGTCTTCAGCCCCCACAACTCCAGCCGAAGAGCGCTCAGAAACTCCATGAGCAAAGCCTTCTCCTTCCGTGTCGATTTCTCATGCGCCCAAACTCATTCACTAGCCGAATGATCTAGTCAAACTACTTGCTACCCCGACCCCAGGGTCTCTTCATTGCTCTTAACTGTCACTTTGGGAACCCGAGGGGCTTTACGGTTGACGAGGTTGTCTACTTGTACTGCCCTTACGAATGGATGGATATGCAGTCAAGGCAGAGCTAGGCACTCCCAGAATCCCTAGAAATTACCAATTTCAGTCAACAGAGAAAGTCACGGATCCTAAAGAGCCAAGAACTGACAAGCCTGGCTTTAAAACTTGTTTGCAGGGCCTTTCGACATGCCTGCTGCCCGCAGAGAAGTGGGAGGATGTCTGTTGGGACCCTAGCCAATCTGACCAGGAGCCACCTCTCAGTGCCAATTCTGAACCCTCGGTGGTTGTAAAGAACGTTCCTGAGGCCAGCATCCCTGTGCCTACTGAATGTTCCATTCTCAGGAATCAATGGAGCCTACTGCTCCAAATTAGTGCATTTTAAAACGACCAAATAAAATGAATGAGGTGATGATACAGAGAAAAGAAAACATTTAAGGATAATGAGGACCAAGCACAGAGCTTCACGCTATACAAGGAAGAGAAAGGTCAGTAAATTTAGCACACGCATAATAGTCCTCTCAAATCATCTAATTAATCTTTATCCAGCCAGAATGTACTGGTTTAACCTTTTCATTCTGTACTTCTCACAATATTTACGAACTATGGCCTCTCAACAGGAAAGGAAAGGATACCCATCTTGGGAATTTGGTACCAAGTGCATCCTAGATGTGGTCTTGCAGGGGAAGCAGGGAGGGGTGTGCCCTGCTTGTGCTGGGAACAGTGTAGAAAGTGACAATGCTCAGGAAACATAATCCAATCATTTCGAGACGTTGTCTGCTCTCTGGTGCCAGATTTACCTGTAATTGGTAGCTGTAGGGTTTGGGTGTTGGTTGAGTTTGGGCTTGAGATAACAATAACTGATCTCCTCTAAAAACAATGGAGCTGACCTCAATAAAAATCAAGCCTTGACTTGGATCCTCCCAGGGAGAGTGTAATTGGTAATTTACTAGAAAGCCTTATCCAAGGGCAATTTAATCCATAAGTGGACCACAGCTGCGGTTCCTGAGAATAAAGAACATTAAAGAAGTTGACAGGGTAGGACTTCCAGAAGAGTATTTCTAAATACATAGTTTCTCAGGATGGCTATACTAACAACCACCTCCGAGTTTTGAAAACTTTGATTTGAGAACAGCATAGGAAAAGAAAGCAGGGGCATCACCTATAGGTACCGTCATTTTTAAATGTTAATTTAAATTTATTTTAATTAATATGCAAAACAAATATTATTCCTATTAGTGGCATGCCATGAGGTTTTTTCAATACACATACAGATGAGTTAAATACGTTACGTGTATCCGATACATGTATAAAATGAGTTAGATATATTTACACAAATATTTGTCTTTCACTTTAGGGTGTCTCTCACTTTTGGAAATCTGCTGTGTAGTACTGGTGGCAGAGATGGGTGGGCACCCCAGATCACCCGTCAAACTATAACACATTCTCATTCAGCACTGCGGATGCACCCATTTCAAATGAACCCCTATAACTCTGAACCCCTGTGAGCACCACTAAGAACGAAACAAATAGAGAACAAGTACCTTGAGATTTTGCATCTCCTCCAAGTCCCCTTCAGATAGCACACACAGGGCCCTCCAGCTAGCATCAGCCACATTAAGCACGTTCCATGGATAGTAGGATATCTGTGGTCAATAGGGGCTGGCATGGGCTTAGGAGGTTAGATGGCACCCAGATCACAGCCACTCTGCTGTCTGCCCAGTGCACAAACATTGGTTAAGTGCTTTCTGTGACCAGATACAGTTTTAAGTAGCTTATAGTTATTAAATGATTTCCAACCCTCATGGCCAAACTCCATGTAATTAATATAGCCATGCCAGTCTTAGAAGTAGAGAAACTGAGGCACGGAGGTTGTGTGGTTTGCCTAAGGTGACACACACAATAGGAATGAGAGAATCCATTAAACTAACTTTTTCAAGGCCAGAGTTGATATTTTATCCCTCTCTGCATACCAAGGACACTTAGTACTGTGGTCTGTTTACCTAAGCAGCTCATTATAGGTGTTTGTTGAAAACAATTAGGCTGAATTGAACGGTTTGAGGTACACATTAGGCGGCAGAGGGAAAGGGCCCTGCTCTTCGGTAAGAACCTTTCCTAACCCTGGTCAGTATTGTATCTTCATTAGAGAGCCTTCTTTCTTGATGCCCGTCACTCTACAACTGCACATGAGCCGCCACCCCTCCCCCTCCACAGTGCCTTTCCCTCAATGATGGGTATTAATTATAACTATTAAGCATGCTAATATCATTATAGATATATTTAATTTTAATTAAAAAACTATTGATTGATTATTTGGGCAAGGTGTTACTGTGGGTGCCCAGTCAGAGTTCAAAACATTAAAGAAGGGTGGCCGAGGTGGATCGGTGGGTGGGGCGTTTGTCACCAAGCCTGCTAAGCAGTCTGCCCAGGGACCCAACATAGTGGGAAGAGAGAACCAACTCCACCAGGGTTTCCTCTGTCCTTCACACGTGCACATGGCTTATGCACAGCCACCTGCCTGCCCTCACGCCCACATGATAAGTAAATGGGTGTAAAAAGTTAAGTATACGTAATCGAGGAATAACCACCAGCCCCTCCCCCTCCGTGGGGCGATTCTGACTGTGTTCCCACAGGAAGAATAACCAAATTCTGGTTTGCTGAGGCTTCGGCTTCCTGTAGTCAGATTTTCAAAAAGTAAAGCCCAAGAGAAAAAGGCACAAGGAGGTTATGCATCTATGGCTAACACCGTGGGTGTTTTCAAGACAGAACTGACACACATATGAACTCACGGAGAGTGCAGCACACAAGCCCTGCACAGGTCCCAGCCAGCCAGAGCTTCAGCACTGAGGAGTGGGCAGGGTCCCAGCCCTGTTTAAGAAGCTATTGCAATTGATGCTGCTGGCAAAGGGAATTCAGTTCTCTCCAGTGGAGTGTCACGGGAGTGTCACCTCAGGGCACACCCCATGTGCGAGAGCAATTGGCCAACAAAACAGGCTCCATGGGGTTTGTGTATGTAATTTTTGTTTTAGCATGTTTTAGGGTGTTTGTTTGTTCATATTTACCTTTGGTTTGTTTGTTTGCTTGCTTGTTACTGAGAGAGAGAGAAACAGAGAGAGAGAGAGAGAGAGAGAGAGAGAGAGAGAGAGAGAGAGAAGCAGAGAGAGAGAAGCAGAGAGAGAGAGAAGTTGCATGAGAGGGAAATGATGAGATGATGAGGATCTGGGAGGCTTGGAAGAAGGGAAATATAATCAATTTTATAAAAAATATATTTATGAAAAACATTTTAAATAAAAATGAACAAATTTAAAGACACACCGCACACACACACACACACACACACACACACACACACACACACCATTCCCTAGAACAAGTGAGGGGCAACTCTGCAGGCCGCATGCAGGGCAGATGAGATTCTGGAGGGGCTGACTGGGTCCAGGCATTTAACATGGAGCCAGAAACACATGGGACTCCCCAGAGCTGTGTGATGTGGAACCTCAGTTTGGTTTGAGAGCAGAAGGGCATAGAGTGTAAATCTCAGTCTCGAACTACTGCATGGAAGCCAGCAGCACTGTCTCGCCTCTCTGTGGAGCACTCGGGACTTCTGCTGAGAAGGAAACCCAGCATGTGGGGACGGAGGAGATCCATGTGCGGCTCTCTGTAGAGCAAGCCTGGACAGGACACCCACATAGGGCCTCGGGGTCTAAAACATTCTGCCTTGGAATGATGAACTATCAATGGGACATGGATGTCACAGATCAATATTGGATTCCTACTGTATTGAGAAATAAACATTTGGCCTTTGTCCTCAACTCCTAGCATAAAGCTTCCAAAAATCCTTTGGAGTCCCCAGACTGATAAAAGAGGTTTGTATGCTAATGAGAATTATTGGAACCCCTAGATAGGATCAGACAGATCCCCAGAAAAATCAAGACCTGGGAAAGGGTTCAAACCTCCAGGCCACCGGCAGGCTTCCAGGGAGTTAAGAGAACCTAAAGACTGAGTTCGTAGTCAATGACAACGGGTTTAATTAATAATGCTGATGCAACAAAACTCCTTTAAAACTCCCCCCAAAAAACTTATAGGATTAGCAAAGCACCCAGGCTAGTAAACACATTCTGGTGGGGATGGAACCCCATGTACCACCTCCCGTAATGTGTTCTATGTGCGACTGTCAGTTGACTGCTCTTTGTGTAGTCCTGACTGTCCTAGAACCCACCCTATAGACTAGATTGGCCTTGAACCCACGGAGATCTGTCTGGCTAATGAACTGTTCTTAGGCAGTAAGAACAAAGGTAGCATGTTATCCTAAGTTCTAACAAATCATTAACCCCAAGCCGAGAACCCTCACATTTATAGCTAACTACTAGGAAGTGAAAGCAGCCTGGACTTGTGGGTAGGGTCGGAACCAATGAGTATTATACTTGTGGGTTCTGTACTAACTCTGGGTACTAGTTGGAAATTATAAGACACTTGGTGTCCACCCAGTGGGGAATTGTTTATTTAGGAAATCTCCATGTATTTTATGTCAGAGTGTTGTAAGTAAAAATAGCTTATATTTTAATTGGTTTACATAGACCATGGAAATCCACAGAGCAAATGAGCAAAGTTAAAGAAGTGCTTTCTCGGGAGAGAATGCCGAAACTGCAAAAATGCTAAACATATTGCCATTTCTGGGAAAACAGAAGTTATATCCTAAACTCTCAGACAGGCTTCTTAGACAAAAGCTGCTGAGCTCTGGTATACAGGCCCCTGCCCCTGCCCCTGCCCCTGCCCCTGCCCCTGCCCCTGCCCCTGCCCCTGCCCCTGCCCCTGCCCCTGCCCTGTCCTGCGACCCCACCCCATGTCTGTTCTAGAGACCAGAAATATGTGTTGTACAAGAGTGGGAGAAGAAAAAAAGATGAAGACTGGGGGGGGGGGGGGTCAAAGAGGTAGCATGGTGACCAGTGAACTGAAGTCACAAAAAGCTTTGTGTACATGGATTGACTGCCAACAACTTAGACTTCCTGTCTGATTACTGTGGCTGTGGGACTGAAGAAGCAAGGGGGGTGGGGCATGAGCTGGGGAGAAGGAAAGGAAAGGTGGCCAGTCACAGTCCTGGGGAGCTCCAGGGAAGCCTGCCGTCCAGGCAGCCAGGACTTTATTGCCCTCCTATTTCCCAGGGCTGTTACACTGACCTCATTATCTCCCATACTTGGTGCTTTCCCCATTTCACATCTCTCCTCTTACTGTTCCCGGCCAAATCAACGCTAGCTCACAAAACCTTTCCCAAACATCCCCCACTCTATCTAACCTTCTTTATCAATGAAATCATGGATATTGCTTGCTCTCATTGTATTCAAAAGGAATGAGAACAAAGCTAGGATTATTATTATTATTATTATTGCCAAATAATAAGATCACATACTACACAAATAACATCATCTGCAATTCAGGAATCCCACGCAAGGGTATGTTTTGGTATTACAGCTTCTATACATACACACTGAGCAGAGTAATTCAACATAAAGAAGTGGATGACTACATGCTATAATTTGTCACTGTTAAAGAATGAAGGTGATTGGGTAAGTAGACAGGACAAATGCATGCCAGATAATATCGACAGCATGCTGGCTAATCAAACACCCAATCATCTTACCTGCCACGAATGAGAATTTGGTTAAACATTCTGATGATGTGCAGAATAGCTTGCAGAGGGATTTGTTCCCAGGTAATTG
Source organism: Rattus norvegicus (assembly GCF_021556685.1). NCBI lineage: Eukaryota > Metazoa > Chordata > Mammalia > Rodentia > Muridae > Rattus > Rattus norvegicus. The sequence continues at coordinate 58,142,949 of NC_141536.1, read as the reverse complement.
GCAGGAACTGCAGCTCATTAAATTAGCTCTCATCTGACATGCCAAATGATGCTCACAGCTGATCCATTAGATCATCAGGAAGCGATTGTTTATCTCTTCCGTGAGCCCGGATGACAAATAAGCAATTTGAGCCAAAAGGGTTAAGGCCAGTGCCAATCATTATTCACACTGCAATTTAACTGATTCTCTGGCAATCAATACCATGCGTTCAAAATGCAATACAGCAGTTTTTCCACATTGTAGGACCCTTATATGAACATGCTGCCGGGTTATAAACAAACAAAGTGATAAATAAAGACGGGTCTCAAATGTAGTATTTACCGTCTGATTTTAAGGGTGTGGGGAAATCTGTAAGCCCACAGCGTTCACAGAGGGCACAATAGGACAGGCACATTAGCAATCTCCTACCCAGATTATTGCGCTAAACCATAAGAAATAATGAAAGGTGATGGAAGAGAAGTGTCTGTGACAGCTTTAATGCTTCCGCTCAACTTCTCAGGTTCATCAGGAAGTCTGAGATAATGATGAATAAAGCATCTCTAACATTTTGCAGCTCATTCCCGTGAACTTGGCAGTCAAGGTCTTCATTCCCTCACTTGGAGTTAGGATCTCCTTGGGAGATCGGTCTAAGGCAGGATTTGCCATCACCACAATGCCTTCCTCAATCTGCCCTTGACATGGCAAGCTTTTGTCTACTAATAAATGCCAATTCCTCTTCTGACTTTCTCTCCTCTCACTTAAAACTTCTGACGGTTCGGCAAGAGTCTAAGCTGCTGGGAAAGTGTTTCCTTAAACTGTACAGAGGAGCAAAGTCTCAACAGTAGTAGGGGAGCTTCTAGAGCAGATGAGCAGTTTAAATCTCAGATCCATGACTCAGAGACTCAACATCGCTGTGTCTCTTGCCAGCACAGTAAGACACAGCAGGAAGATTGCTCAGACTCAATCCCTGGTTCCTCATCCACTGGAGTTTGCACGTGAAGAAGAGGAAGAGGGGGAGAAGGGAAAGAAGAGGGGGAAGAAGAAGAATGAAGTAGAAATTTTGGTTTCCTTGGCCACTCAGTTGTGCTATGTGATGCTTTCCTGGAAACTCTCTTGTGAGAGGAAGTTTTCCTGAGGCAGACATGGGGGAGGATGTTTTGCTGAAAACAGGCACATGGTATATTTCTGGAAGCTGCCTAGAAAGGGGACATATGGTGTTTTGCTAGAGTGGATGCTTGAGAGGACACGTGATGTTTGGAAATGGTGTAAGTATATCCCAACAGACAGTGGACAACATTGTGGCACTGGTTCTCCTCGCCACTCTTTGCTGGTCTTCGATGGGCTTCACCGATGCTGGTCTTCACTGTTGATGCTGTGGCACTGGTTCTCCTCGCCACTCTTTGCTGATCTTCAATGGGCTTCGCCGATGCTGGTCTTCACTGTTGATGCTGTGGCACTGGTTCTCCTCGTCACTCTTTGCTGGTCTTCAATGGGCTTCGCCGATGCTGGTCTTCACTGTTCATGCTGTGGCACTGGTTCTCCCCGCCACTCTTTGCTGGTCTTCATTGGGCTTCGCTGATGCTGGTCTTCACTGTTGATGCTGTGGCACTGGTTCTCCTCGCCACTCTTTGCTGGTCTTCAATGGGCTTCGCCGATGCTGGTCTTCACTGTTGATGCTGTGGCATTGGTTCTCCTTGCCACTCTTTGCTGGTCTTCAATGGGCTTCACCGATGCTGGTCTTCACTGTTGATGATGCTGTGGCATTGGTTCTCCTCGCCACTCTTTGCTGGTCTTCAATGGGCTTCGCCGATGCTGGTCTTCACTGTTGATGCTGTGGCACTGGTTCTCCTTGCCTTCTTCACTGATCATTGTCTGTCATGACTTTGTAGAGAGAAATGCACCAAAAAACTTCTCATGGTATTCCGTGGCATAGTGCTCTTCCTCGGACTCTGGCCAATTGGCAGAGCCTCGCAGTTTCTTCTGGATCAGACTGCCATGCTGATTCGTGAATGGTGTTTGTTAGTGGATTGAACTACTGCTGCTGATTCCTGTGAACTGAACGGCTGATATCCTGACAACAAAAATTAAAATTGTCCCAAAGAACTATTTCTAAACAGGACCACATCCCCTTTTCCCTATTAACCTATCCTTTCCACTACCTTTAGAGGGTCTGTAGGCTAGAAGGGAGGCTAAAATAGGTTTAAAAAAAATCTAAGCCTACAGAAAAGAAGGAGAAGGAGGATAAGAGAGGAGGAAGAAGAAGAGAAGGAAGAGAGATGAGAAGAAAGGAGAGATGAGCAGAGAAAAGAAAAGCATAGCTTTGATTTCTTTCTCTCTGAAATCTTGTCAGACCTGAATGATGAAGACTTGAAATGACTCGTTAGCAACTTTGCTGTATTAAGTGTTGTGTCGATCAGTCTCTAACTGGGCAAGAGTTAAAAGGGGGTGATAGAAAGGGAGGGAAAAATGAAGAGCCTTTCCATGTGTCTAACTTAGGTGACTGTAGATACAGTTTGGAGACAGTTGGGGAAGTAGGAGACGGGTAGATATAAAGACACCAACGTCAAGATGCCCATGTAGCTTTAGACAGAAAGAGCTAGAAAGTAATCATGTATTTGGGCTTAGAGTTCAGGAGGAGAGAGATGGGGATTGGGACACAGCCCTGGAAGTGGATAGTGCATAGTTAGTATTGGAAGCATTAATAGTGAATGAGACCTTTCCAGATTGGTAAAAAGGGATACCAGTTCAAACTATAGAAACTAAAAGTATTATATTTAAAAGCCCTGACAGAACCAGGTATGGTAGCACATGCATTTAGTCTCAGCACTCAGGAAGAAGAGGCAGATGGATCTCTGAGTTCAAAGCCAGCCTAGTCTACAGAATAAGTTTTGGGTCAGACTACATAGTGAGACCCTACCTATGATGATGGTGGTGATGATGATGATGGTGGTGGTGATGATGATGATGATGATGATGACGACGACGACGATGATGATGATGAGATTAAAAATATGGGGCTGAAGAGATGGCTCAGAAGTTAAGAGTAAGTGCTGATCTTCCAGAGGATCCAGGTTCAATTCCCAACATCCACATGGCAGCTAACAACTGTCTGTAACCCAGGAGACCCAATTCGCTCTTCTGGCCTCCATGTGTACTTCACACACCTGGTGCACAGACACGCATGCAGACAAAACACTTATACACATAAAATATTAGCCTAATAATAGAATGTATTTAGTAAAATAAAATATTTCCTCACAAACACTAGGATCAGAGTTAGATCTCCATAACCCATAAAATAAAATATTTAAAGCCAGCCAGGAAATGTGCAGTCATCCAGGGAGGCAGGAATGGGACAAGAAAGGGCAGTGTTGTAGAAGAAGCCTCCAGGGTCATCCAGGGTGAGTATTTAGCTTTCCAGAATTAAAAAAATCAGGTCACCCATCCTGGATAAATTCGTATTATACACAACATAATCTGACCCAACTACCACACCCCAACAAGCACCATTCCCTTCTACTCCTCCTACTATAGAAACTGGAGTTTTCCAAAAACAGATCATCACGGTTTCATGTTTCCCCAAGTCAAATAAGAAAAACAAAGTAAAACAATCCTCACTGAGTTCAGAAAAATGGAAATTATTTAGAACGTTAAAGACTTAATTTCCAGGAAAGGAAGAAAGAGGGTGACAATTATCAGAAAAAGAGTCCTCAGTGACAGAACTCTGCTAAAGTGGCCAGTGAGGAAAAGGGAAGCAGGAGGAAGAGCTTGCTTTTGCTTTTATTTATTTTTCTGTCTTTAAACATAATATTTTTATTAATTACCTGGGGATTTCAGATAAGGCACCCCACCACATTCACTCCTGACTACTCCCAGGTCCACCCTCCCACCCTTATGCACCTACCCTAACCTCCCCTCTAACCTACCGACTAGAAGTTGGGGAGAAAGAAGATTAACAGGAGAAGGGGGTTGTGGACTTGTTTAGAAGTAGTTCTTTGGGGACAATTTCACTCTTCGTTGTCAGGATACCAGCAGTTCAGTCCAATAGCAAACACCGAACATGAATCAGTAGCAGCAGCTCAATCCAGCAGAAACTGCACGGCTCCACCAAATTGGCCAGAGTCAACAGAGGCGGCAAGAATAAGCCAGAATACCATGAAAGTTCTTTGGCAAGTTTCTCTCTAGGAAGCAAAGACCAGTGAAGATCAGTGAAGCACTGCATGGCATTGCAATGCAAGAGCTTCCTCTCACCGCCCATGGAGTTCCATTTATACTCTTTCTAAATATCACACGCTTTCTCAAGCATCTGTGCCAGTAAACACATCACATGCCTCTCAGGGGTCTGTTTCAGCAAAACATCCTCTCACAAGACAGCTTCCACAAAAATATCACGTGACACAACTGAGTTTCCAAAGAAACCAGAATTTCCACCTCAGGGGAGGAAGGGGTTTATTTCAACTTATAGCTTGTAGTCCATCATGTAGGAAAGTCAAAGCAGAAACTCAAGCAGAGGCCATGGAGGAATGCTTCTCAGTGACTTAGTCCTCAGGCTTGCTTGGACTTCTTACACACTCTTAGGATCACCTACACAGGGGTGGCCACACCCACAACTTTCTGGACCCTCCTGCATCAATCGCTAATTAAGAAAATACCCCACAGGCTTTCCCACAGACCAACATAGCATGGACTTTTTCCTCTATTGAAGCTTGCTCTTCACAAATGACTATAGTTTGTGTCAAGTTAACTTAAAACTAGCCAGCACTGTGGGTTAGTCATACAAACAGAAGCGTCCTATCTGTGGAACCTTTACAGAGTGTTTCCTGGGTTGTCAGCCTATGATAAAGGTGAGGTTGGTAAGGGACCCTGCCTCGGATTATTCCCTCCTAGGCTTTGCCTTAACCCAGACTTGCTCAACTCTTTGTTTACCCAGGAGCTTTCTGAATACAAATTGAATTCCTTAGTAAAACAGAGAGAGTACGTAGATGGTGGACCCAGAAATTAGTCACTTGAGTGGTCACCTCCATTGTAAATTATTAAGTTGGAATTCTGGTTTATGCACAAAATTTAAGCGGAGCCATCATAATCATTTATTAAAGCTAATCGTGGCACTGGATATTTGGTTGCTCCCCTTTTTTCTTCCACAACTGGACATTTGGGGGCAGTGTTCCAGAGTTCATACAGAACAATGGCACAACTGGACAGTCCCTTAGCAGTGGTTCTCCACCTTCCAAATGGTGACCCCCAACCATAAAATTATTTTGTTGCTACTTCAAAAATTGTAATTTTGTTACTGTTATGAATCATAAAGTAAATATCTGATATGCAGGATATCTGATATGTGTGAGAGCCCACAAGGTCACCACCCACAGGTTGAGAACTACTGCTTTAAGGAGAGTATAGGGAATGAAATATCCAATGAAAACATCCAGGGTATTGTCAGGCTATGAGTTTTAGACAGAAAGAGACTCGGATATGAGGCAAAGAAGAGGACTATAGAGAAAGTAGATGGATAGATTAGCAAGAGGGAAAACCTAGAACACAGTTCTGCGCCAATGAAGAGAATGCTCCCATGCCTTTCCTGTCTGTAAATTGTCTGGAGCTTGGACCACTGGAAGGAAAAGAGCAGAGACAGGAAAGTATCAGCCCAGATGTCAGGTGCTTTACTCAAGTGTATCATCTCTCACCACTTACAAGAACTCTAAAATATAAGACCACTTACTCCTCGGCAAAGAGGTGAGAATGTTGGCATTGGAACCTCTTCTGTTCACCTAGCTCCATTCATCCCATTCGAATGCAGAAGAGGAAAGAGAAAGTAAAAAAAGATGTAAATCAGACCCACAGATCTGTCCATTGCCAGCTAACAAAAATTAATGAGTTTACAGTGAAAATCATAATGCAGGCAAACAATAAGAAACCTTTACTTAAGATCAAATGAGTTAATCAGAGATCTCCTGATTATCTGATTGTTTCTGCTACCATGGATTCAATACATCTGCAAATAAATAGTCTGATCATAAAATATTTATTATACACTCATAGAGTCCTTATTTTAGACTGTTTTGAATAGACTGTCAATAGAGTGATTACAGTGTGATAAAGAATTCTTTTAAAAAAATAGAATTATAGATTAGTTGAAAGGGTAAACTGTTATATAAAGAAATGACAGAGAAAAAATATATATAGAAACCAAACATTTCTTAGTATTTTGAGTTACAGGTGAGTTGTGATCTTAAAAGAAAACTTTCTCCACCCCTCTCAGGGCCTGTGTCCTGACGGAAGTGGCCACACAGTGCTCACTACCAGCTCTCACACTCACATCCAACTGGGACACTGAGACTCTAGCCTCTCATGTTGTTGTTCACCACCAGGGCTTCTTACCAGAGAAATGGCGCCATGGGTCAGAGACGAAGATCAGAGTTGACTCAGAATATCCTGTTGCTGGCTACTAATTTTCTTTAGAGCAGAAAGGATAAAAGAGACGGCCTTGAAGGGCCCACCTGACACCGTCACTCTTGTGGGCCCTTGGCTGGTCTTTAAAAAGTAGTAATGGAAAGATGAGTCTTGCAGGAGGAGGCCCCTGTCAATCTTTAGAAGTCTTCTAAACGACCCTAGAATTCAGAACTCAGACATCAGATCCACAAGGCACAGAGACCAAGGCACAAGGTTCACAGCAAAGGGTTAAATATAATTCACAGTCAGGTGGAGAGGACAAGTCCAGCTGCCCTGACAAACCTGGAGCACCACCATCATAGGCATTTTTTTCCTTTTGTTCTTTACACCGGAAGAGAGGATAAGGAAAACTACGTCCTGACACACGGACACCAACCTGTTCAAGTCCCAAGCTACTCCATACAGAGGCATGAGGAGTGTTACATTGAGATTGGGGGGTGAGGGATTGGGGGGGGGGAGCTAGCTCAGTCCTTAAAACACCAGACAAATATAATGACCAGAGTTCAGTCTCCAGAATCCACATATTTTTAAAAAAAGGCAGGCACGGAGGGAGGTGACGTGTGTAATCCCAGCTCAGAGGAGGCAGAGACTCACTGCTTGCCAGTCTAGCCTGATCACGGAATTCAGGTCCCAGTGAGAGCTTGTCTCAGACACTAAACTGCATAGAGGTCCTACTGTTTTCCCTTGTTGTGACAAAACACTGACCAAAAACAACTTGAGTGTAGAAAAGGGTTTGCTTGGACTTACAGGTTACAAAGTCCATCACTGACAGAAGCCAAGGCAAGAACTCAATGACTGGAACACAGACTACGGAGAGGTACAGCTTCCTGGCTTGCCTAGTCTCATAACTCATACAGCCCACCCACCCAGGGATGGTACCACCCACAAGCCAATCTGATGAACCTGAGTCCTCAATTGACATTTCCTGTCCCTAAGTACGTCTAGGTCTATGTCAGGTTGTCATAAACTAAGCACAGCAATGGCCAAAGAGATTAGCCATTGGCCTCTACAGACAGGCATACACATGTACAAACACACACACACACACACACACACACACATAAGCACACACACATAAGCACACGCACACGCACATGCACACTAAAGGGTTAAGAATGATTAAGAACTATTACCAAGGCAGGAAACAGCCCAGAACAGCAATGAGTGCTACACAGAGCTCTAAAATACCATATAACATCTTAGTGAGTGGAACTCCTCAACCACACTGCTCAAAGATGGGCAATTTCAACAGATAGAGTCTCCAGCCTCCGCCCGTCCAGTCCTAGGATAAGGGATGTATACCACCATGTTTGCTTACCAAGATTTTCTAAGTCCCTGCCGACCTGGACTAGACAGTGAGTCTGAAATACAGCAAAACCTTATCCCCAAGCCAGTGGAGAAAAGCAAATAGAGACAGGAAAGAGCGTTTTCCCCCAGCCTACTCCACCCCACACAAACTTTGGGCACCATGAAATACAGACCTTTTAAATACAGCTGTTCTTAGGCACCTCTCGTTTAATGAGGTTGTGTCTGCTTTCTTGTACTATTTGATGTAGGTTATTTAACTGCAAAAACCACAAGCTATTCAAAAAACACTTGTAAAACATCTTTATCTAAATTTAATACAATAAGCAAAATTAAACAAACACACACAGAAATTTAGCTTGTAGAATCTCTCCTGAAAGTGAACAATTTGAAATGTCTGCTTTGCATATTCCCCTACTGGTAGAGTATAGACCTCAGCACCCTGACTCTGTTTTAATGTCCCATGGTTCACAAGTATGCGATGCTGGCGTTCGCTGCATACTACGCCATTTGCTACTTCCTTTTGAGGCGCTTCGGGAAGCCACAAATGATACAAATCAACCTATATGATTAATGCACATTTTCGTAGAAACTAAATGCATAACAATGATTTTTCTCCCCCAAACAGATTCATTTTATAAACTCTTTGAGAGATATATTCAAAATGCATATTGATATCAAGGTAGGCTTTTTTTTTAATTTAGAAGTAGAAATTCACCCTTGGATGAGAAAAAGTTACCCTGGACTATATATTGTAAATATAATTAGTACACACACTTGAACTACTCTGTTTAGGAAAAGGAGAAATGATTGAAATGTCAATAGAGAGAGGAGGTTCAAAGAATGGAGCCTGCCAGGTGAGTCGTGTGCCTTTCTGCTCTTGGGCAGAATTGTTCTCAGAAGAGCCTGGAGAGTTGAGCATAGGTTTTAAGCACTTCTTTCACAGCGTGCAAACCTGAGCAAGCCACATACCTACCCCAAGCTTGGTCTCCTTCTGGATCATAGTGCTCCCATACAGATCCATGGAGCATCCACCAGCCAGAACTGTAAGAAAGTGTTATCGTACTCACAACATCTAATGATCTCCAGCTAATTCTTCCCTTCCTATCTCTGAAGATGAAGAAACTCAAACTTGGGTGATGTCACATTGGTGTCGGCCAATGTGCTTTCTGAGTCCTTACATGTGCCACCTCATATATTTATGACAACACTTGTGTGCTCCCATTTTAAAGAGGACAGATTCAACATTCAGAAAGGGGAGACACTGATCCATGCTCACCCAGCTGTTGTCAATGAGCCAGGACTGAGCTGGTCTCTCCCTAGAGCTCATGTTCTACAGTTTGATGAAATAGTGAATTCTCAGCCTGGTAGCGATATGGCATCCTCAGCACACAGTCCACCCTTCGCTGCATTACTACCACCAGCAGTGAGCGCTGCTGTGTGCCCAAAAACGTTGCATCCAACTAACGAGTCCAAGAGGGTGGCTTCTCACTGCCCATTCACTTCAGGCCGCTTTGGCAGAATGCAATGCTTTTGTTAAACGCTTCATATCAATGCCAAATTCCTGAAGAACGTGCACATGCAGGACTGGAGGGAAATGACCATGGTGCTGGCCTTCACGTTACTAATAAAAGTGAAACTGGAGAAATGAGACAGAATAGCTTTTGGGGGACACCTGCTGACCCCACAGCCTTAGATTAGAGGCATTTTATGGTTCCCTCAGTCCCAGTAGCCCGTATTTCACATTTGAAGACAACTACGGGTGAGAAATCAATGCTTCTACCTCAGGGAGGCAACATGATAAACAAGAAGAGACGAGGAGGAGCCATCTCTCTTCCCTGTCCTCAGTGACCGGGTATGGTGGTAGACCGTGCGTGTGAAACACATTGAGGAAAATGTTCATTGCAGAACCCAGATGCCAGACTGGAGAAGAGACAGCGCATCCTGCAGCTGCGTCTGGCTTTTTGGCATGCTCTCCGCGCTGTGCTGCTAATCCTCCCCAATCTGCACTTCCATGGCTTCGCCAGTTACCTGCTAACTAAATTTCAGCCGCTCTGATGAGACACAGCTCGCCACGTATGTAAAGTTACCACTACAGTGTCTGTTTTCAAACTTCTGTGAACCATTCTAAAAGAATCCATACCAAGACACTTTCAGCTACCAAGACGAAGAAAAAAAAAGAAAAGAAAAGAAGAAAATCTGTCTCCTGGGCCCCTTGCAGATAAGCATCCTGATCACAGGCACGTGTAACGATTTGGAAAACCAGGGGGGGAAAGTCTGCTTTATCCTGAGTAAGCATGCTTTTCCTGTACGTGAGGGCAGGGTTCAAAGGGTTAATCCCAAGGCTCTACAGCTAGGGAGACCCCAAGTAAGCTTAACCTACAAGGAAGTTCTTTTAAAACCCCCACCTTTAGCCGAGGCTTTTTTTGCACATCCGAAAAGTAAGACACCTTTCATGGGTTTCCCTCCCCGCATTCTTATAATGCACCTTTCAGCAACAGCTTTTACAATGATATTAAACGTTAACTCTAGATGGGTTAATCCCAAGACACGGCAGCAGCCCTAAGGTTAATAGTCCTTTTAATTAAAGGATAAGTCAGTTATTGAACACAGAAGCTAATCACAAAAGGATTACCAGTGAAAATGAACGTAGTCTGCGCACTTAGTCTGATAATTAAGTCTTAAGTACTGGACAGAGATCAAAGTGCCTGTAATACGCAATAAAGTTCCAAGAGTTGTAAGGATATTCAAAAATGTTGGCCCGTGTTTTATTGCACCTTTCATTTATCACGTACCCTTGATAGCAGCAAACACGTTTCCCCCATGGATGTCAGCAGGGATAACTGCAACAGCTGTTACTACATAAGCCTGGTGTTCCTCACAATATGATTACTCTGTCAACGACGGCCGTAAAAGGTGGCATCTGCATTCATCAAACAGAGTTATCAATAAATGTAGAGCCACACAACAATTAGCGATCTCAAAGGAAGAACAAACCCGAATAGGAAAAAATGCCAGCCACACTCTTTAATTACTAAAATTGTTAATCAATAAAATGTGCTCATAACTTTTAATTAAATTTTTATTTGAACTGGATGTTTGGAGAATCGGATTCTTTGTTTTCATTACATTTAACAGTTGCATTAGAAAACTCCTTGGTGGCAGCTGAGAGGCCGTTCCCTGGGGGACACTTTGTATCTGTAATTGCATATTCTCGCCTACAGAGGGTGTTAAGAATCCTTGTAAAGAAAAAGAGAACAAGGAGACGTCTCACAGTAGCGATTATTACAGAGCAAATCACTAGGTAGAGCAATCCAGGAGCTGTCAAGAAAGGTTAGCAGAAAGGAGTGTGAAGAAATCAACCATGCAGCCATTCATCATGGTCCAAAATCAGCTCTAAAGTTAAACCAAAGGAAAGGGTATTGGTTTTCTGAAGTCAAGACTCCTTCTGTTTATAGTGACCAATAAAAATTATAAGTGGTTACTAGTGATGGATAAGAAGATACAATGACAAAGGAAAAATCAATTACTTTAATCATACTGATGACGCTCAGGCATGATATGATGAGAATAACTAGTTACAATTCCCAAACTGTTTCTACATACAATATTGTTACTTTACTTTTAATATGCATTGAGTGATTCAGAGAAGTTGGCTGAAAACCCCAGACAGAAGTCTCAGACCCCTCAGCCTGAATGCATACCTCCCTGTTAAACTTTGAAACAGTCTCTTTTTTTGATTTGTGGAAAAAGAAAATGATTCTTGACTCCTCTAGGCTGTCACCCTCTGTTCCAGCCCACAGGAATGAACCACCCACATCTCCTGTGGCTTACTATACTCCTGAAGTAAGTGGAGAGTTGTCCATTTCTATTTTTTGAGGGTTGATAAATGAAGAGTGAACAGTGTATTTAGAGGTTCATTCTAGGACTTTCCTTAAACTCACATTGATTTTCTAGATTCCTGTCTAAGAGCGTGAATGGTAGTCAGCCACCAACCCTTTCAGGGTTCCAACAAGGGTTACTGATACTGACCCAATCAGGAGCAGGATGTCTCTCTGCCCTTCTCCCCTGAAGCAGAATGCAAAAACATTCTCTGATTCTCAGAAATGTTTCTCGTGATGGTCACTTCATAGACTCTGTACCCAGAACGAAGAAGTCAGCCTGCAGTGTATTGCGTGAGGTCCTACCTTTATGTCCAACGCTTCTGCCTGACTACCCCATCTCCCTTGTTGAATTTGGCTTCAAAATGCAGAGGTTTCCCTGTTTCTTTGTTTTGTCCCCAAGGGTTCTTGGATCACATAAAACTTGTATTTAGTGTGTATGGTTTTTCTCCTGTTAACCAGTCTTTCATTAAATAAGCCACTGCTGTGAACCGGGTGCTGAGTGACAGAAAGGTATTGCTTTCTCCCTCCTGTACAGCAATTTCTCATTCACAGCCCGCAGCAGATAAAACACAGCTCACGTGTGTTTTGCTCATCTCAAGGAAAGTTACCATGCTACCATCAGAACATGGCTTGGGGAATTGGCTAAGGAAAAGGCTATATTTCACCAAGAGGTCCCCCTTCGACTTCCTTTAATTTCTTGGAAACAATGACTACTCCCCTGGGATCAGGGTCAGATCTTGGGGAAATGACAGTTTTTTAAAGTTAAGTAATGAATAACAGATGCCAGAAACTATTCTGAATTCTATACAGATTTTAATTCACTTAAACTGCATATAACCCATAGGAACTAACTTTTCTCTTCACCCTAAGGAGTTAGGCATGTCCTCTATGTCATATTGCTGGCAGTGCTGAGCTGGGAACCCCACCCATCGGGGCTCAGAGTCTGTGGCCTTCACTTCTCTTCTACGTTCAAAACAAAACAGTAACAAAAACAACATTTATTTGGCATCTACTCAGTATAGGTCTTTTATTTGATGTTTTATTTCTGCTTGCATAATTCTGCAGATGGGTCTTACAGGTGGAAAAATTAAGACTTAATGGAAGGAACTGAACCCGCTCCAAGTCAACTCAATGAACAGGTATATCTGGAGTCAAATATAATTTTGCATAATCCAAAACAATTATTCCCTGTAGCCAGGGTAAACCCTGATCACTGGATGTCCATTCCACCAACGGGCGAGAATGCTGACAGTATGCAAAAGGAAGGGCTGGGAGAACTACATGCGTGTGCTGAATATTATTTCTTTCCTTTGGTAAGGAAGTACATTTTGGCTCCAAGACAAAAAATATTATCAAGGTTTAGAAGGTTTCCCAAGTGGTGAGTTTGTTACTAAATGGTGTTCAAATATTCTAAGGCTTTTGAAAGAGAACGTTTCACACTGAAATCTTTGTAGGGGAATCTAGCATGGTAGAAGGGGAAGAGATGTGATGACATCAACGCTTACACAGAGAGGTTCTCAGACACAGTCAGGTCAAGGATTCGTCATTCCCCTCAGAAATGAATATTGGGTTTGTGACGTCTGTGCTGGAATTCGCTCCTCCATACCAGAATAGGAAATGGCATTTGAATCAACACCCAGAAAGAAAGATGCTCTTCCGTGCACAGGCACTAGCATGGGTCTGGATAGGACACTGCTTTTTCCCCTCTGTGTTACTGCTGTGTGAGATGAAACCACAGTCTATCCAAAGACACAGGACTCGTGAGCCATCTTCCACCTTCCAACAATGACATTTCTCTGTGCCTTTTGACACTTAGCATTTAGCCCCGTCCTGCTTTTCACTACTATTGTTCTCCAGCGTTGTTGACTCTTTAACTTCATATAGTTAAGGGTTCAGATTGGGAACCATCCCACCTGCTTCACCGACCACAGATTCCAAATGTCACAGCAGGACCTATTTTTTTCCCCCATTGCTCAGTATGGCTTAGTTACAGACATAGCAAAGGCATCAGTGGAAATGGGTATGTGGTCATGAAATCGCTTAGTATTTCGGTCATACCTGTAAACAAAGCACGAGTGATTCCAAGCCCTTTAATCCCCTTCATTGCATGCAAACGGTAGTCACACTTGAACATCAAAAGATGTTTCAAATCCTAAATGATATGCGAGATGTGAAAAAAAAAAAAAACACTGCAGCCCCGGAGTGTTATTCAATTTCTACGTTTCGAGATGATTGAAAATGAACCTGATTGAAATATGAAAGTCGTATTTTTTAAAACTTTCATTTCGCGAAGGTTAATTGACAAGCAGTTTGAGCAGAGGGAATGAGCTTCGAGTAAGTTTCCAATTACCAGAAGATAGACTTGGAAGAACGTGTAAAATGTATAAATCTTGAAATGCTAAGAGGACTTGCACTTGATAGATGGAGGAGAAAGCAGCACAGACTTGAAGAGATTATGAGTCACTTTATAAAGCTATAACTATCTATACAAAGAAAAATAAATATCTTGGACTTTAATTTCAGGAATAGAGTGTACAAATTCTTTCCGTAGGAGCCACTGATGACTAGTATATGGCAAAGTTCTTTTTCTACTAATAAAAGAAAAACTGCACGTGGTTACCATTGCATGGTCGCATGAATCTCTACACCCTCATACATAGACGGAGATATGCAAATCCGCTGCCAAATAGATTAGCAAAATGCAAGCGGTGTGCAGTCTGTAGGGGAGTCTATCTTGCTACAATTTTAAAATTTCTCAATCCATCAGTTAAATGTGGATTCAGGGCACAGACTCATATTTCCTTGTCAAATAAATTATGTCTTACATCAAAGACCACACAGATTCCTACTTAACCAAACAGGGGAATGTCTGAATAGACCATAAATGTGAAATATGCAAGAGAACAAAATGAGACAGCCGATAAAAATAAAAGATTTGTTAGTCCGCTCAAAACCATCTACAAAATGGTACTGCTGACAATCAGAGTCGGTGATTAAAGAAATATTCTTCTAAACTGATGCTAATTTTTTTTCCATGAGAAATGAGCTGGGGTAATAATGTGAAATGGTAACAAATTGCTCTGCATAAAAAGTTTGTAATTGGGCAACGCAGATGCATATGGGGTTTGTTGTTGCTGTTGTTTGGTTACTGAAACAGAATATGGAAAAAAGAAGAGAGAAATGTGTGGTGTCTTCAAGAAATAAGACAGGCACCAAATGACTGCCTAGCTGTAAATCCGTGGGTCAATACAATTTGTCATTTCCATTTGGTTTTTTTCCCCCATTCCAAGTAATTTATAGGAATTAATTCTCATTTATAATAATGTTTCCTAGTCTGTTATAATTTTTTTCCCAAAAAGATACACTGGAAAATGCAGCTGGCCCTGTGTAACAGCCACTATTAAGGACCTTAGTTGGCTTAATGACTTCGGTAAATTCATTTGTTAGTAGGCCTTAGAATTAATACCATCCATTTTTCTGTTAATTTATTTTAGGTGTGTGTGTTTTGCCTACGTGTGTACAAATGTAGCATGTGTGTGCCTAGAGTCCACGGTGACCAGAAGAGAATGTGAGACCCCACAGAACTGGAGTTACAGACCTTTGTGGGTACTGGGAAGTATCCACCAGTGCTCTTAACCACTGAGGCATCTTCCTAGCGCCCCCACCCTGACTACCTTTAAATGCAATACAATATGACAAATTATAGCATAAAAAATTATGTAAATTTTTCTGTAAGATTCCTTTAAATTGCATTATTTTCTTAAATAAATCAGAAGACAGCTTAACAATTCAGCCAGAAAAGCCATGGAAGTTGCCTGACATAGCTTCTAGACCAGTATGGGCTCTTAGAAAATGAAGACTGTATATAATTGAGGAAGACCTAATCAAAACTGACAAAGTTCCTTGCTGTCCATACTTCATCATGAGTGTTACCAATTCTCCTAGGCTCCGCCCAGCAGTTACCTAGCAACAGCTCTCCTAGGCTCCGCCCAGCAGCTACCTAGCAACAGCTTGCGTCTTTGCCCAACAGGTATGAGCTAGAGCCGGGGTGTATAAGAAACCCCCCCCTCTCTCCTCTCTCTCCCTCTCCCACCCCCTCTCTTCTCTCTCCGTCCTTCTGTGACCTGACCACCATTACCACCTTTTTTGCCTGCCTCTACCTCTACTCCATGTCCCCTTCCTGTCCCCCAGTAAATTTCTTTTTATACTAGGCTGTCGTAGGACTTATTGTTCAGTGGGACACCTCGGCATGGGACCACTGAGGTGTTCTTCTCGCAGCATTACATCGCCATTTTATAAAACACGACGATGTGCACCATTAGTTTTCTCAGGTTACCATAACAAAATACCACACACTGAGCAGTTTACACAGCAAAAAATGTATTTTCTCCCAGTGCTAGAGGCTTGAGGTCCAAGGTCAGAGTGCTGGTTTCACATAAGGCTCCTCTCCTCTGCTCATGGGTGGCTCTCCCCTCTGGTGACTGTGTGTGTCGAAACCCTTTTTTTCTATAAGGAGTCAAATTGGATTAGAGGAGGAGATGATGGCTCCGTGGAAAAAGCACTTACCATCAGGCATGATCCTCGGAACCTACATAAAAGCCAGGCAGATAGGGCTCTCTGTAATCCCAGAACCCAGGAGGCAAAGACAGGGTATCTCCAGGGCAAAATGGCTGGACTGACTAACCATAATTAGCTGGCGGGTCCTGGATTCAGCAAGAGGCCCTTCTTTAATAAATAGAGTGTGATGGAGGAAAACATACAAGGTCAATTTCAGTCCTCAGTGAGCATGCTCATACCTGTACATGCACACACATCAACACATATAGGCACTGTTTGTGGGGATGCTGTGTGCGTGTGTGTGTGTGTGTGTGTGTGTGTGTGTGTGTGTGTGTGTGTGTGCGCGCGCGCGTGCATGTGTGGTATAGGGACTCTAAAGAGGTAAGAGTCTCCCCAGTCCAATACACACACACACACACACACACACACACACACACACACACACACACACACACTGAGACTTGGATTTCAGCCCAGGACACAGGATGCAGCTTCTTATAGAGCAGTATCACCCTGTAGATGCTGTGCCTGGGATGAGGTTGGTCTCTGCATCTCTGTATTTCCCTGCACCAACACACAACTTCTTCGCCCAAGTCACCCTTACTTGAATTACAGTGAAATGAGTACTGTGCACAATACACTGAAGGGACAAGCCATGCCCACCTCAAAACACCCTCTGGTTAATAGCATAAGGGGTGGGACAACCAATAGGAGTTTCCCAGCCTGAGCCACACAGATTTCCATCCCCTGTTTTACTTTTGCACTGTGCTCTCTCCCCTATGGAGTAGAAGAAATCAAGCCCTGAGGTCTGGGAGAGATGGTTATTCTAAATAAGAATGGTTTCAGTTGGGTCAGTGTCAGGAGGAGAACAGGAAAAAGGAAACCAGGAGGGTGCTCTCCAGTTAAAGGGACCTGAAGAAACTTAGAACACTCGTCTCAGTATCAGCAAGGTGGTGTTTTATCCGTGTTCGCTCCTGTTTGGTTGTACCCTAGAAGACTGTGAATGTGCTCATCAAGACAGCATCCCCTTCCTCAAAAAGATAACAGTGTCCAGAAGGACCGAGGATCCTTCAGTAGGCTATGGAATTACGCACAGCATGAACTTTAAGGAAAGGAAAGAAGCAAACGACCGTTTCCCTGCACTGTTTTTCTCCTCTCCCAGTTACAAGAGGAGGGCTTGCAACTGTGCGTGTCTGCGTAATTCAAGCCCGGTGGAAAGCCTTCTACAGGGCTCTGCACTGTGTTCGATAAATGGATGTTGTCAATGACAACTCCATTGTGCAGTCACATTTGTCTCTTCAGCCAGATGCACGGTATCTGCATAGTTCCATTGTTCTCTCGGGGCCCTTCCCTCCTTAAAATGATGGATCGCCCGGTAATAAGAATGCTTTCGCCTTTATCACCACCCCTCGCGCCTCCTTCAGCGCTCCTTTTACTGCCAGGGCCAGTGGCAGAGGAGCCAGTCGGTCGCTCATTGGCTTTCGGGTACCCAGCAGCTCCCAGCCATTCTGGTTTTAAAATATTGGGAGCTCTTTGATTGTAACCATCGGGGTTTGTCGATTAGAGGAGGGACGGGTTGTGTTTTAATTGTTCAGAAACAACAGTATCCTGAGGAGCCCCAGCCAAGGGAGTCTCCCCTGAGCAAAGATGACCCAGCTGGTGAAAATTAAGGAGCGGACTCGGCAATAAAACCAGGAGGTGGCCTTCCAGATGGGTTATCTTCTTCTTTGCCTAACCTTGGAGCCAAATGCAGAAGTCAAAAATTAATTAATAATTAATTAATAAGTGCCTAGACTAATGTTTCAGCAAATGATCATTACGAGCTGCAGGCTTGATCCCTCCTCTCTGTACGTAGCGCCTGCTGCTGTGGTGCTCACTGTGATGCACATTCACAGATCAGAGCCCAGAGTACACCAGCCCGGGAGGAAGAGTCAGTTGGAAAACAGAAACCCAGCATTTTTATTTTCTACACAACCACAAAGTGCGGCGAAGGTGCTGTGATGGAGTCAGGCACCACAAACAGGTACAGCAACAGATGTCACAGCTCAGGGACAAGTCTCACTGATGACACCTGACCTACATACACTTCTGTTCCCAAAGGACACCTGTGATGTTCAGGCCCAAATCAGACATCTGAATTAACAGTTTTGTCATTTTCCCAATGCATTGCATAACAGTTACAATGTGTGTGCCATTTGCCTTGCATTGCCAAAGCATGGACTCCGTCCCCTGGGCTTTCTGGCTAGCTATACCAGTGGCTGTGGTGCTACCCGATGTTTTGAACAAACAATAGCACAACTTTCTTCCCCAGACTTTGCTGAACTGTAAAGATATAAGAATACTCCGTCTGGACCTCTTCCTAGCCCCACAAACAGAGCAACAGCCCTACAAAGAGTATGGAGGAAGGAGCCCTAAGACAAAGTCTAAGAGATGGGCGTCCTACTGCCTGACTGCCATTTGGAGTTTACTTCATTAGCAGATGAGGGAGGGTCACTATGGCACTGCCACCACTGGGGACTTTGGGCAGCCAGTAAACAAGATCACCCACAAGAAAGCATTGACTAAGCCACTGCTCTGCCCGTTTCCCTCCTCAGATGCCTCTCCAGACTGAGGGAGCGGGAAAACGCTTGGCCCTTCCCTTGGTACGTGATGGTTGTGTTTTACTTGACTTTAAATTACTTGAATGAAGCTTTGTCTGTTTATCAAAGTGATCTGAAGCTACAGTTGGAAAGCTCAAGGATGTGGCTATGCAGTCCCTATGCCATGGATATTTAGAAATATTGAGTTATCAAGGATGCAAATTTTTATTCTAACACCAATGAAAAGGCCTTATGAATTTTCTTCATTAAAAAACAAGGTTGCATGTAATCTTTGTAGGATAAAGCAGACTAAATAAAATTAAATAAGATTGTTGACAACGAATATTTTATACACATCTTAACTTACCCTAACAAAATAAGTTTTGACTCTTTTACGTGTATTTTGCCAAGAAATTTGAAAGGTAGATTTTTTTCCCAACAGTTTCTCTAAAGACTTTTCCAAGGTCACCTAAAAGAAAACCATAAATATCCATCCTTCATCCCAAGTAACTTCAAGTCTTAATTTTAATCATTGCTTTTTCCACAGAATGAAAGAAATGATGGGCTTTTTAAAACTTCCTCTGGGCCCAGATGACCTCTTTAACTTACAATAAGCTAACCGAGAGCATGCACAGAGCTCTTACTTACACTGCTTCCCCACCACCTCCCCCCAGAATAAGCCAAGTATTGTATTGACATTAGATCACTAGTTCGATTTGCACTGATGGACTGTCCAAGCGGGCTCTGTATCAGGGCTTGCCTCAACATCTCAAAACAGGAAGTGCAAGCAGGAAGTGCCTCTCCTCCCTCTGGTTCTATCAACCTATGCTTCACCCCTCTCCCGAAGTACACCATGTTTGCTACTCTATCAGGGTCTCTGCTTACGGAAAGGGCTACACTTAAGGAAAGGGCTACACTTGCTCTGTTCGTTGTCTCCATACCATGTTCTCAAACATGTTCAATAAATTGCAGGTGAATAAGTATTTCCTGGCCCAATCCTCTTATGTTCGAAGTCCATAGAAGGGAAGCTGACGGATGCACAATACCCAGTGTCAGGTCCTGCAACTGGTTAGAAGCAGAAAAGAACACAAACCCTGATCTTTTTTATTTTCAGGCCGTGGACATTTCATCCATTAAGTTGAACATGGATACCAAAATCTGTAAATAAAACTTGTTGAATGCACGTTGTAGCTCACGATGCCTAATTTATATACTTTTTATGAAGATGTTGCCCTTAATACTGTAAGTGTAATGAATTATTACTCTAGCCCATGGAAATGTCTAGCACAAAGCCACAGTGATTCAGAGCACAGTGGATTCAAATTCCAAGTCGGACAGCAGCTGTGTGGCCCTGATGAGCCCCCTCTATAGAAGGAACACAGTGGTGTCTCCCTCCTCGGAGTTTCGAGGACCAAGAAAAGCAAAACATGTAGAGTGCACAGCTCAAGGTCCGCCCATGGCAGCCCTGCCCGTGGCAGCCATGTAGCAATAATTGAAACTGTTTTTCAGGGATTTGCTGAATCAATAGAAAAAAAATACTATAAAAACATATTTAAGTATGCATATATGAATATGATTTTCTAAGCATAGTTAAATAGATATACATGTATATTTTGACATATATACTATATATTTAACATATAGGTCACAGAGGGGGAATATATATCACTTAGAGTTATATATTTAACAAGGAATTATAGATAGGTAGATAGATAGATAGATAGATAGATAGATAGATAGATAGATAGATAGATAGATAGATAATATAGCGGGGAAATGCACAACAAAATATTAAGAAGAATGACTCTGGAAAGCAATATTTTGTTTCAATCTATATTCAAATGCATTTTCTACAGTAACCATGAATGATAATTTGTGTAAAACGATTAGTATTTTAACATAATTATTGACTCCTATCCATCTGTGTAAAATCTCATTCCTCTTGGGAAAAATCCTAAAATCTCTTCAGTGTGAGCTACTGAGTCAAATTTATACCATTTTGCCCCAAAACCATTGCTGCGGTTTTCATTTTTAATCCGTTAACTTTTGCATTTACTTATTCTATTGAACATTTGCCGTGTGATGTTCTAGGTGCTTTATACATAAGCACGCTCACCTAAGGAAGAATGCTAATGTCCTATATGAGGGGAAAGAGCTAAATGTGGAGACACGGGATGCCTGCGATGGTCTTAAAGCTGCTTTTATCTGACCAGTGAACCCACAAAACAGGTAGAAAGCTCTCAGAACTTGTTCTAGTCCTGTATAGCCACCGAAATGACTAACATGAGCCATATTCTGCTAAAATGCCAAAAATTATTTTTAAACAACATGGACATGGTTTTACAATGCACAATTTTACAAAGAAATCGCCAAAATCTATATAAGCCACGTAGCAGACTCCTCTCCTGTGATATTCTTTCCTTTTTAGCCGAAACTGTCCATCAGTGCATGCCAGGGAACTTCGCGTGTAATCTCAAATGTAATGTTATAAGATTGAGACGTCTTTCTTGTTATCTTCCCCGTCACACTCTTCCCTGCACACAAGAGCCCGTGAAGCCAGCAGGGAGACTCCATAGCTGTGGAGGTCACAGAGGGGTCACAGCGCTGTGTAATACTTAGGCTGGTAGTCAATATGATATACCTCAGAATCAGTATAATCACCTCGAATAACACAGGAACATCGTGGTAATATACAACGGACAATCATTTTTCCTTGCTTTTCCTTACATGGCTCTGATGACCATAACTCAACAACGGATTTGTCATAGAACCTTGCAAGAGAGTGGATAACATCAGCAGGCTTGCATACACCCATCCGGGGATCACAGAGAGGGTTTTTTTTTTCTTAATATAAATCTAGATATATTCACAACCATATTTGCTTCGTGTATAGAAACAGCTATTCTCAAACAGCAGTGCCTCGGAGGCTAACTGTGCCAAATGTACCCCTTCTGTTCCTTGAATGTTAGCAATAGAGCAGAAGCCTTAGCTTATATATTAAGGCAGACGCCCATTATGCAGAGGAAGCATCACTCAGGAGCCTGGGCTGGGTGTTGCAGGGAGGCCACTGCAGCAAAAGCCTGCAGCCAGAGCTGAACTTGGGAAAGAGTAATTACTTTCCCACCTGCCCTAATGTTCACTGTGCAACAGAGGACCAGCCTGTGCTTGAAGCCTTACCATGAAGCTGTAGTCATCCTGGGCTGCCCTGGTTCTCCCTTCTCTCCACCCGTGCCCACTTCAACAACAACGGGTGCCCAGTGTGGGCAGTAGCTAATGGCTACCCTGGTAATTGGCTTCACACCAAGAGATTAGACAGCAGAGAAGGGTTGAACCATCTGTTCCTAGGGGTAAATCAAAAGACCATTCCCAACTTCATAGGGGTGAGGGGAGAACTCTCTAGAAAAATGTTGCTATCTTTCTTTAGAAACCTCCTTATGTATGCTAAACGGTATCCCCAAAGCTTAAAGTCCTGAGTCTGAAAAGGGGCAGAGTTCAGAAGACAGAACAGGAACAGTAAAGAATAAAGGTAGAAAGGAGTTTAAAGTTCACTATACTCACCAGCCCAAGCCACCCACTGACAAGGAAGCAAACACCCAGAAAACTATTCTAGTTTGGTGAATCTCAGGGAGATCCAGAGGTAGAATCGTACCTAATTCTCCTAGTAAGACCAGGTCCTGAGGCTGTTGGGTCAGTGTTCATCCCACGTCCCCCAAGAGGCTGATTCACAATGGCGAGCAGGGAGCTACTGAAGGTTTTTGAGCCAAAAAAAATGAAGTGATCATCTATGCGTTTCAGGACGTCTGACAGCCCCATTTGTAAAGAGGATTAAAGGGCCAACATCAGCACCAGAGAGAACAGCAGAGCCTCAGGACTGGCAGTGAGGGGAATAGAGCAGAGGAAAGTGAAAGCGGGACTTTAATTATCCTTGTCTACAGAGGCTCCGCGGAGACAGAGCACGTGGTGCTGTGGTACCGAACAGTGCGGATGCGTAGATGGGAAGCAGGGGACTGAAGAAGTATAAAAGACAGGAGTCAGTTGGTGACTGCTGAGCAAAAGGAAGAGAGCGAGAGCCAAAAGGCGTCTCAAGATCGGCAAGTTACGTGAAAGAACATGGTAGAAACGGGTGGTTCGAGCCAAGAGAGAAGTAGGGTGTTGAGTGGCGTCCAGGGTGGGATCGGAGGGAGCTTTGTAGAGTTACAGAGAGAACAGTGACTGGCAAGCTCCACAGCACAGAAGCAGAGTAGAGGCTGCAGGTCTTGGTGGAGTTATTCCCTGGCTACAAGTGGGAACTTGGGTGGAGGCTTTAGACTCGCAGGTTTGCACACTTGAGTGACAGAACCACAGTTAGCATTTGTTTAAAAATTGAGAACTTAAAACCCACATCCAACGTCAGTGTAAAGACCCAAATGCATAAGTAGAGTAACGAGAACCAAATTTGGGCTTCCCTGAACACATCCAAAACTTTACAACCAGGAAAACTTAGATATAAAAAGCAAACAAAAAAATTTTAAAAGCACCCTGTGATGTTGTTTTGGAGACTGTTTAGATTTTTTCTTTCACGCTAAAGAAATATGTTGATTTTAAAGTGCATACCTAATTAGGGGAAGAAGGTATCCTCATCTTTCCTGTGAATGAACCAGACTGCAGACAAGCCATACCACACCTGCTTCTGGAAAAGGCAGCACAAGAAAACATCTATGCAGGAGTTCCCCACAATCACCATCCATATCTGTTGTTGGCCATGGCAACCTGCTCAGAGGTATCTTATTGTTCTTCTGCTCCTTCTATCCGCCTGGACCATCAAATACCAGATCTTTAAAAGGAATGTTGCATATTCTGTTCTTAACGCGCAAGATCATCAAGCCATAAATACCAAGACACACAGAACCCAACATGCCCTTAGAGATAAGCTAAATCCCCTGAAGGGAACTGAGAGCCAAGTCCAAGCTCCCAGGACAGAAGAACAGTGAGGTTCAGCCAGGGGTGCTGTTCTCAGCTCTTGTGCTGGAAATGAAGCTGGGCTATGAATACAGGCTTGTCCACCACTGAAAGTGATCTGGTAGGACAGCGGACAGCCACTTGGCTTGAGTACCAGAGTCTCACAGATACTGTAGGGTTGCAAATAGAAAGTGGGACCTGGAGAAATGGTATCCACGGAGAGATGGAGGGATGAGTATGACCTTCACAGTTGCAGACTAAGGAATATCCCCTCCAAAAGGTTGGGGGTACCACTCTCCTGGAAGCTCCACTTCTCTAGCACTCTATAACATTAGTAGACGCTCATCAATGAGGCAAAAATGTAGCAGTGCTCCTGGCTCCTGGCAAACTGCACCTGCTCAAGAGCTCTCTGGATTTGTGAATGAGAGACACAAATATGTCAGCTAATTTTGATATGCTTTGAGGAAGACTAATTATAGTCTCGTAATCAAGCTTAAGTTGTTAAACACTGAGAAGATGCTATAGAAAAGATGATTTTCAGATGATAATAAGTTAAAGTCAAAATACAATTCAAAGATAAAAATATAAACTAAGTCAGGATAAATAGTAGAGTACTTTATCTAATTGTTAAATGTTAGAGACTAGATGCTAATTATATATCATATTTTGTAATTTACATAATTGTTACAGCTATACTCAATTTGTATCTGTGAGAAGAATTTTTTTAAAATCTGGACAAAAAAGGTATGATGTTGGGAATTGGTTCTAATGCTTTGTTTTATTTCAGCTCCTCCCAAAAAGCTGAGCTTCTAGACCTGAGGGTCTCTGCCCCAAGTGACTTTGATTGACAATAAAAATTCACCATACAGCCATTAGCTGGGCAGGGAGACAGGGCGGGACTTCTAGATTAAGTGAGAAAGAGACCTAGAGAGAGGAGAGAGGAGGAAATCATCGCCATGACAGGGAAGGAGAAAGGTGAAACTTAAAGCCCCCTCCTCCGACCCCCAGCATATAAGAATCCAGGAAAGTGGGCCTAGAGGTCACTCCCCTGTTTGGGTCCGGGGTAGCAGAGATGAAATGTTGATTTAACAGACTGACTCAGGAAAGTTGGAGGGGAGAATGAATGCTCACCTCGGGTAGGATTTGAAATGCACAGCCATTGAGCTAGTCAAAACATATCAAAATTAGCTGGCATACATGTGTCTCTCATTCACCAATCCAGAGAACTCTTGGGTTGGTGCATGCATGTGACTGCCGGGAGCCAAATCATTTTACCTAATTAACCACTACAGTAAAAGTCTGCGAATAGTGGGGACTGTACAGTAAGGTTGTGAGTGTTACCCAAAGAGTGCATTTGTTATAGGAAATAGCAACATCATAACTTCTTCCGCCCCACATTCACTAAAACTGAAACAATGTAGACAAGAGAGCATGGCACCCAGGCAAGAGAAACACACGAACTCATAAGCATCCTATACAAAATGTAAAAAAGAATAGCAATATTAATTTGCTTTGCAAATTGAATTTATAAATTTATAAAATGTTATAAAATTTTAAAGCATTATAAAAAGGTATTAACCATCTTTGGCTTTTTCTCAACTTGCTCATTGACTTCTCCACCCACATCCATCTCAAAAACTAACCCATACATTTGCTCGCTTATTTTTTACTCAGTAAATGAATACAGTTTACCTATTTTATTTGACTGAAGCTCACAAAATTCAGTAGCGTCTTCAAAGGATAATTTTCACTTACTACTCACAGGAATTCAGCTCATTTCAGCTTTTATTTTTTTTTTCTAAAAGGAATTCCATTTTTATAGTAGAAACCATTTTCCTTCTGCTGGGGTATTCTGGGGTTTTTTGTTTTGTTTCGTTTTGTTTTTGTTTTCGTTTTTGAGCAAAATGGGGAGAGAGAATGGAAGTTTCCGTGACAGAGTCATTGGCCTTTCACATATTTTACCATTATCAAAAGTGAGAATTTGTCATCTGTCCTTTAGGAATATTTGGACATAATCTGAAGACCACCATAGCTTAGCCCGGCTCCTGACGACAGGAGCCAGTTGACAACATCTTTATTTGCTCTGTTTGCTGTGAGTTGGATCTCAGCTTTTTCCACACTTGTGTCCAGCCTCCCACTATGCCAGCCGCTTTCACCAGTGAACTCCCCAGTGGATGGTGATATCGCACAAGTTATTCTCCACTTTATATTTAATTTGGTCAGCAGCCAGTGTTTTCTGCAAAAGGCATTTGCTCCTCACCAAAAGAAGAAGAAAGAAAGAAAGAAAAAGAGCTAAGTCTAGTTTCCTGTGGACCAAATCCCGCAGGAATTCTGTGAACCCTGAGAAGGAGAAAAAGGTTAATCGTTAACAGTCCCATGCATGTGTCACTTACAGCTCACCACTGGATTCTCTCTGTCTAACACCCTTTCAGCGGTAGCATTTAGCACATTGAGACCAGACTGAGTTTTTTATTGCAGACTTCAATAAGACACAGGGTGAGTTTAAAGAAGGCCATCTTCAAGATTTATCCATGTGTCCTGGAATAAGGGTTCAGTAATTCCTTCAATCCATGTTGTCATCTCCCTTGGCTTTATGCTTTGCATTAGTCCCTTAACATCACACCCTATTTTAACAGCAATCATCGCAACACACAATGTAAGTAACGCAAACAGAATCTTCAGTCTAAGTCTTGAAAGGAGGGACTGCTCCATCCACATTATTATTTCTTTTTTTTTTAATTTAGAGAATACTTTATTAGTTTTTGTAATCAAACCCACGTAGATAAGACCTTACATATTTAATACAGTGTGTTACCCCTGTACAAATGGAAAAAACTTAAGTTCAACATTTCTAGACCAATATGGCTGTTAATTTCTGTACAGTGCCAACTCAACACAGTAAACGGGGATACTTTTTTCCAAAGTTGACAGCACAGCTAAAGTTTCAAAAAATTCAAATTATATATCTGTATATATATATTTATATTTATATTTATATAAAAAGACCAATAATAGCAGTGTGTTATGCATCAACAGCAGCAACAGCTTTTCCAGGTTCTGCAGTCATCTGAACAAAACTGTAGAGACATCCAGCACACTCCATTAAAAAAAAAAAAGTAAAAAAACAAAACCCGAGAAAACAGCACAGTTCTGTTACTCTTGTGGTACCTGGCACCATTTTTTTTTAAAATTAGCTTCTCAATCATCATCTGGAAAGTAAACATTCTGAGCAACATCATTAAAAACAGCTCTGATAAAGCATGGTCACTACTACGTATCATAAAGCAGGTACAAGCTATTTTACATCCACAGAGGTATGATACAGTACTGTCCTACATCTATAATACTAGAGGATACAATTTAAAAGGCATTATTTGAGACTTGATTCTACTTTTCCAGCAGAGGGCCCAAAGGATGGTGTGACACAGCTTTGTAAAGAAACATACTCTAGACAGGATTTCCTTTCACTAGTGGCACAGTTCTAAGGATTCATTCTCTCCATGAATGTCAGCTAAAACCGTTATTAAAAAATGAAATATCCCTAGAACAAAACCGTATAACCACTGGATTCACATGAAGATGACCTAGTGGAGACAAGCTGGACCTCACCTTACCAACAAGCTATCAAATCTGTTATGTTTAAACAGTGAGACCTCCAAGGAAGGAGATGCCAAGTAGTGCTTCAAAGCTTCGGACCACAATCAAACACAGCATCCTTTTCAACAGAAGCAGAAGCTCATCTGAATATGCTCAAGGATGCTGACATCAACATTTAATCATCTCCTCACTCATCCAGGAGGAAGGGGAGATCAGTTACTACTGTACTTTATTGTGTTCAACCAAATCACCATGTTACAAAAATAGCAAGCTGCCATAATAAAAAATAAGGCTCCTCTATCCAGCACTAGATAGCATCATTTTACTTTCAAGCCTAGAAATTGCACACTTGTATATAAACCAACCGAAGATGAGGATTGAGAGTTCATCTTGGTGGATTTTTCCTTTGATGAATATGAAGTGTCCTTCCTTATCTTTTTTGATGACTTTTAATTGAAAATTGATTTTATTTGATATTAGAATGGCTACTCCAGCTTGCTTCTTCTGACCATTTGCTTGGAAAGTTGTTTTCCAGCCTTTCACTCTGAGGTAGTGTCTGTCTTTGTCTCTGAGGCGTGTTTCCTGTAGGCAGCAGAATGCAGGGTCCTCGTTGCGTATCCAGTTTGTTAATCTATGTCTTTTTATTGGGGAGTTGAGGCCATTGATGTTGAGAGATATTAAGGAATAGTGATTATTGCTTCCTGTTATATTCATATTTGGATGTGAGGTTATGTTTGTGTGCTTTTTTTCTCTTTGTTTTGTTGCCAAGATGATTAGTTTCTTGCTTCTTCTAGGGTATAGCTTGCCTCCTTATGTTGGGCTTTACCCTTTATTATCCTTTGTAGTGCTGGATTTGTAGAAAGATATTGTGTAAATTTGGTTTTGTCATGGAATATCTTGGTTTCTCCATCTATGTTAATTGAGAGTTTTGCAGGATACAGTAACCTGGGCTGGCATTTGTGTTCTCTTAGGGTCTGTATGACATCTGTCCAGGATCTTCTGGCCTTCATAGTTTCTGGCGAAAAGTCTGGTGTGATTCTGATAGGTCTGTCTTTATATGTTACTTGACCTTTTTCCCTTACTGCTTTTAATATTCTTTCTTTATTTTGTGCGTTTGGTGTTTTGACAATTATGTGACGGGAGGTGTTTCTTTTCTGGTCCAATCTATTTGGAGTTCTGTAGGCTTCTTGTATGCCTATGGGTATCTCTTTTTTTAGGTTAGGGAAGTTTTCTTCTATGATTTTGTTGAAGATATTTACTGGTCCTTTGAGCTGGGAGTCTTCACTCTCTTCTATACCTATTATCCTTAGGTTTGATCTTCTCATTGAGTCCTGGATTTCCTGTATGTTTTGGACCAGTAGCTTTTTCTGCTTTACATTATCTTTGACAGTTGAGTCAATGATTTCTATGGAATCTTCTGCTCCCGAGATTCTCTCTTCCATCTCTTGTATTCTGTTGGTGAAGCTCGTATGTACAGCTCCTTGTCTTTTCTTTTGATTTTCTATGTCCAGGGTTGTTTCCATGTGTTCTTTCTTGATTGCTTCTATTTCCATTTTTAATTCCTTCAACTGTTTGATTGTGTTTTCCTGGAATTCTTTCAGGGATTTTTGTGTCTCCTCTCTATGGGTTTCTACTTGTTTATTTATGTTTTCCTGGAATTCTTTCAGGGATTTTTGCGATTCCTCTCTGTAGGCTTCTACTTGTTCTCTAAGGGAGTTCTTTATGTCTTTCTTGAAGTCCTCCAGCATCATGATCAAATATGATTTTGAAACTAGATCTTGCTTTTCTGGTGTGTTTGGATATTCCGTGTTTGCTTTGGTGGGAGAATTGGGCTCCAATGATGCCATGCAGTCTTGGTTTCTGTTGCTTGGGTTTCTGCGCTTGCCTCTTGCCATCAGATTATCTCTAGTGTTACTTTGTTCTGCTATTTCTGACCGTGGCTAGACTGTCCTATAAGCCTGTGTGTCAGGAGTGCTGTAGACCTGTTTTCCTCTCTTTCAGTCAGTTATGGGGACAGAGTGTTCTGCTTTCGGGCGTGTAGTTTTTCCTCTCTACAGGTCTTCAGCTGTTCCTGTGGGCCTGTGTCTTGAGTTCACCAGGCAGATTTCCTGCAGGGGAAAAGTTGGTCCCACCTGTGGTTCCAAGGCTCAAGTCTGCTCTCGGGGCACTGCCCAAGTCCTCTCCGCGGTGGCAGCAACCAGGAAGATCTGCTCCGCCGTTTCAGGGAGCTTCAGTGCACCAGGGTTCCAGATGGCGTTTGGTGTTTTCCTCTGGAGTCAGTAATGTGTGCAGAGTGCAGTCTCTTCTGGTCTCCCAGGCGTGTCTGCCTCTCTGAAGGTTTAGCTCTCCCTCCCACGGGATTTGGGTGCAGAGAACTGTTTATCCGGTCTGTTTCCTTCAGGTTCCGGCGGTGTCTCAGGCGCAGGGGTCCTGCCGCTCCCGGGCCCTCCCCTACGGGAACCCAGAGGCCTTATACAGTTGCCTCTTGGGCCAGGGATGTGGGCAGGGGTGGGCAGTGTTGGTGGTCTCCTCCGCTCTGCAGCCTCAGGAGTGCCCACCTGACCAGGCGGTGAGGTCTCTCTCCCACGGGGTTTGGGAGCAGAGAGCTGCTCCACATTATTATTTCTAATGAAATCATCCATCTCGGAAAAATAAACTGTACGTCCGAACTGTTTTCTGAAACCTGTGTCTCTATAGTTCACTTTAAAATTCTCTGACAATAAACCAAAGGGGCCAACTAGATAAATTGAGTTTAGAAAGGAATTAGTCTCATCAAATATTCCTTTAACTCTAGTGGAAGTATTGGACATAAGCCTGCGAACATACCATAAAAATAATTGAAATTAATAAACAGGGACAGTTGAAGTAAGAACTGAGCTTTAAATAGAATTCACAGGTTCTAACTTTCTTCTGGAAACTTTCAAACTGCATCAGTTGGCGATCTATCTGTGTGTGTGTGTGTGTCCTTAAATATCACTAATTCTTAGTGAGAACTGCTATTGATTTTCTACTTCAAAAGACATGACATAAAAGCTTCATTTCTAGAACATTCAGTGTTTGACCAACGGCGTTACATCTCTTGAAATGTCACAGAGTCTTCGATACCTATGTATGTCTAGATACTCATCAAAAGAGATTTGAGTGGCTCACCCCCTAGAAACAATGTGAGGCTCTACAATGCTAGAAGTCGCCTAACAGAATCATTTGTTTTTATTTCCCAAGCTTGTCCCAAAACTGGGTCTCTGTGCCTGATATGATTGGTTGGTGTCTGAAATAATGCCCATCTCTAGAAGCATATATACTTAGTATAATTTCATAACTCCATGTTTTCCTTAGAAATCTATTAATCCACTATTCCTGAAACCAGTTCTCAACCTGAGGGTTCAACCCTTTGTGGGGTCAAATGACCCTTTCACAGGGGTCGCCAAAGACCATTGGAAAACACAAATATTTACTACAACTTATAACAGTTACAAGACTGCAATTATGAAGTAGCAAAGGAAATGATTTTACGGTTGGAAGTTGCCACAAACATGAGGAACTGTATTAAAAGTTTTCAGCATGAGGAAGGTTGAGAGCCACTGCTCTAGAGAATAAAATTTACATGAACTTTATATGTTGATTGTGCCTGCTGGAAACATGTCTGTGTTCTAAAAGAGTCTGGGACTTATTTTGAGAGTTCAAGTACATGTTATTACCTTGAAATATGGGAAGATCTGCCTTGAAAAAGGCAAAAACAGAAGGGAGGGCACTTGCAGGTTCACTGTGTGTATTTATGCTGTTTGTCTTATGTAAAATAATATTTTATAAAGAAAGTATCACGCGCTGCTTTACAAGAAATGAAAAAATAGATCTCAGAGAAAGCAGAGAACATGAAGGGGGCAAGAGAAACGAAATCATGGCAAGAGCAAACTTTAAGGACTAGAGATATGTTTGTACATCCTAAGAACTTATGTGTTAGGTGTTGTAATGAGAGGTCATCACCTCTCCCTTGGAGGACTTGTTGTGGCAAAAGAGAAACAGTAAGGAAAGAGTGATGGAGGACAAAACAGAGAGCAAGAGAAGTGAGTTAGGTTGAGAAAGGTGTTAGGTTGTCTAATCTTGTGTTTCCAAAACTCAGTGGACCGTAGAACAGACTCTCTATTCAAGAGTCTGTGAGCACCAGAGGTACACTGTTGAGTCTTCAGCCCACAGCTCCCAAGAAATAAAGAGGACCTGGTCTGTTGCTTTTGGCAGTTCCCATGGTGTAAATACCTTTCCATAACCAATCTCAAGCTGCCAACAGGGCATTCGCTGACTAGTATAGCTTCCCCTCCTACCCGACCCTCTCTCTTGGGCATACCCACTTATAAAATGAGCAAACCAAGACCCAAACCAATGAGAGAGGCTATAAAAGTGCACAAGTGTGCAGCTGCTCACATTTATTGGTATCTCTGCTCTTCTTTCTGAGGTCAATAGTGATTCCGTATCGTCTAAATACAAAACCTCAGCTGTAAGAGTGGGAAGGATAGGGGTTGGGGATTTAGCTCAGTGGTAGAGCGCTTGCCTAGGAAGCGCAAGGCCCTGGGTTCGGTCCCCAGCTCCGGAAAAAAAGAACCAAAAAAAAAAGAGTGGGAAGGATAATCCCACAGCATCCCTTGCCTCCAAAGTACAACTTTCTCACCATCATCTTACTTGCTCAGCTCCTCTGAGTAGAATAGCATGATGTAGCTAATGGGCCATATTTACCAATGCCTTCTAAAAACGTAATGAGAAATTCAGGTTTACTTGTTTACCACTTGTTTCAGTGCACAGTCAAGAAAAAGCAGTATTATAACTTAAAAAAATCATTATGAAGTAAATCAAGTCTTGAAAGCTCTTAAATTGATTGCCTGGTCTAGAGCAGATTAGAAGTAGCACACTTAGAAACAAAGGCAAATTAATTTGCATTATTTTATTATTTCTGATGCTCTGACTTTTCTCTCAAATCATACTTTATTTCACATTTCCTTTATTCATCACCCTCTGAAAGGCGAGGATTTGTTGAGATACATGCCTTTAACAGATAAAATTCTTCCTTACTTATTTTTATACATTTCCATGAATAAATTTGATTTTTTCATGGAAAGTGATGTTCCTTCCTTAAGTTCAAAATGAAAATATCTTCTTGTCACTGTCCTCTGGGGCTCATTATCTTTTGTGGCAGAGACGTCCCTGGGAACATTTCTATAAATGGATTTGTCGCTCAAATCCCAGGTGCCACCTGACCAGCTTCCTCTGAGCTCAGATGAATCCCCGAATCTAATAGCCGTAATTTGGCTTCTCATAAAAGGGAATAGGAGAACAGTAGTCTGTGCTTTATTGGGTGGTTGGTCTCGAAAACAGAGATTGTGAGATCTGACCATCATGTTCATGAATTCCACTCTAAGTTTTTGCCCATTTTGTAACATCACCTCTTATTGAAGTCTCCACAGGGGAGAAACAGCTAGGGTTCAAAGTTACTGCTTTTTTTTTTAAACTGTCAAGAGCTGGAAACCATTCAGATTCTCCTCATGTCTCATTAAGAATGGGTGCCAGGAATTGGCACCAGTGGACAGTTGGTGTCTTGTAAATGTAATAATGGATGTTGGTCGCTGCCATAATTACTTCATGAACAGCATGGCGACAGGAACCGTCTTAAACACAAAGACCTTACAAGATTCAATAAGCCACAGACACAAGATGAAAGGAAAGGCAGCTGGATAAAAAGTGGAAGAAATTACGGGGAGGAGGAGCTCCCCGCTGGTGGGACGTGGGGGGTTTCTGACAGGAATACCTCACACACCTCAAGGTGCACATTTACAAACCACCACATCCTCCGCCACCCCTCTCTGGAAAGCTGCACTTAGGCTGATAAGATGGCAGCATCTACCTTTTTAACTTGAAATCACCACCACCCCCCATCTCCTAGATGCCCTCCGGCTGTGTGCTGATGGGCTCCTTTGGCCAGCCACACACTTGGACTGTGAAAAAGTTTTCTGATTGAGGTGGGACAACCCTTAACGAAACAGGTAACTGTGATAGGGAATGAGTCCTTCAAAAACCGGAACTTGATCCTGCATCCTCATTGCTCTGTCCAGGTTTCTTCCAAGAAATTTCTCGAGCTTCTTGTAGGTGGAATTAGTTAATGGGAGAGTCTGGTGAAATCTTGAAAATAGTATTCCAGGACGAAGTAAAAAAAAAAAAAAAACCAAAACCATTTAAATAGAACTTTACCACCCACCAAATCTCTCTCCTCCCCAGCTGCGCCATTTAACCCCACAGTAATTCTTCTAAGAGGCATTGTTTCCATTTTACGGGTAAAGTTAAATTTCAAGAAATTGACTTATTCAGGTCAATGGAAATCTGTCAGAGAAGGATCTAGGATTCAAATACCAAATTCTGTGACCCTTCCATTGTGCCACACCAACTCTTAAATGAACTTGACATGCATGAATTTGTCCTTAACTACTTACTGGCATCAGTTTGTCCCCCAGACCTGGGCAACCATCCTAAAAGTTCAAGTAAGTACATGACTTCTGCATGTTTAAAACAGCGTTTGACAGACAGTGCAGCAGAGGTAGGCCGGACAGCAGAAAGGGCGTTTGCTAATCGGACATCCTGGATCCAGCACCCACTTAGCTAAGGTCTGTGACTCAGTTTCCTCAAACATACAGTGAGGACAGCCCTAACACATTCTAATGTTTTTATATGGATCAGACCCAACAAGCACTCAATAAATCCTACCTTTAAAAAAAAATGTATGTTTGAGCCAGCAAGAAAACTCAACAAATAAAGGACCTTGTGACCAGATGTCCTGAGTTCAAAATAAAGGCCACTTTTCGCATCGTGGACCTAGAATCCCAGCCACACAGGAAGCTGTGAAAGTATGAAAGCTGGACGGTATAGTAAGACTCCATTTCAGGGAGGGGCGCCTACGACATATGTGAATACAGCTTGCCTGAGTTTGGACCCAATTCTCCTGTAAAAAGTCAGGTACGGAGTCAGCAGGCTGTGATCTCTGGGCTGGAGAGGTGGAGAAAGGAAGGCTCCTGAAGCTTGGGCGGCAGTCGGTGTAGCCAAACAATATTAGAGTACCGAAGGCTTAAAGGATGGGACATATAGAAACAATATGCACGGCATCCAGTACATGAGATTTGAACGTAAACACAATCTCTAAGACAACGAGCGCCAAGTCCCCGTGCCTGCGAAACCCTAACAACGGTTTTTATGACCCAGCGCAATTATCTTGCCTCACCATCTCAGCATACACCTAGTCTAAAATTTAAAAGTTCTCTAGCCAACTCTGTGCACACGCACAGAATGTTCATATGGGGCCCATCATTCCGGCCTTAACGGTGTGTCTGCAGAAATCCGAAGACCATCCCAGGCCGCCGACTTAATTACGTCCAGGATGCACGCCAGAGGTGAAAAGCCGCCGAGTACTGTTTTTCAATCATCATCTCGCCAACTGAGCTGGACTAGTGACACTAAAACCAGCAATTAAAAGCCTCGGGTTTGGAAATACGTTCAGGTTCCCAAGTCCCCAAATGGCAAAGGTTAAGTGAATTATGTGGAGATAATTCGCCAGGTCCCTCGGGAAGGTCTTGCTGACTTCAGATGGCTGGCCGTTGGAGCCTTGCTTTTCCCTTCTCAACTCATTGCCTTTAGTCATGGTCCTGCCAATGTAAACATCAAGAAAACAAGAAATGTTGTAGAAGGGGGAAATAAAACCCCTTCAATATGTTTTCTAGGGGGAAACTGATTAGCATGTTCAGTATTTCGGTGACACCAAGGGCTTTTTCTTGTAGCCATTTATAAGAATAATCGTGAGTAAATTTACACTCACCTGGTATTAAAAAAAGAAATTGAGATCTTTACTGTGTTGCTTTGCTACTTAAATTGGACCGCGTCGCCGGGTATCTTACTGTGTGAGACCATAATGGGACCCGAAACTCACCTCCAGGCTGAATTAGAACCACCCATTACACCTCGAGTTGTGTGGTAACACCTCCACAGTGTTTCCAATTAACTTTGTAAGTTTTTAATCAGTGACAAATGCATCTTTGTAAATTCAATTTACCTTTTATTGCAACACTGTAAACCGTCTTGCAGAATTCCGGGTGCGCTGTGAGCATTTTACTTGCTACTGACATAAGACAGCTGTCGGACCTACAACAAAGGCTAAGTTTTACGAGTTACCTGAATTAGGATGTAGGTGAAGTAATTAAACCCCAAAGAGAATGAGGGGAGGGAAGAGATAGCCCTCCACGATGCACATACACAGGGATAGAGTGGTGGGAGCTCTGTGGCAACTCTGAAGATTAAACCCCCCAAACCTCCCTTTCTGATTTAAACTGGTAATATGTTGAAAGAGGCAGAAATGTGGAAAGGTCATGCAGGTTTTATTAATAAATCTATACGGCTATTTGTTTTTCCTTTTAATCAGATTCAAATGTGCCCCGTTAAGGAGCCATGGGTGATTAGATCATAAATCGGGGTGACCTTGAAGATGATGAAGGAAATGTGCTTTGTAAAGCCATCATCGAGTGGCCAATCCATCACTGACACATCCTTACAGGTGCAAGGAAAAGCTTTAATTTCAAATCACTTCCAAGAATCACTCTGAATAAAATATTACTTTATAAGATCTCCACGCGATAAACAAGCCAATCATACAGCCTGACAGTATAGTTTTGGTTGCTCCTAAATAAGAAAGTAGCAAAATTAAAACAAAATAGGTTAGTCATGAATTCTGACCTTGTCATATTTACTTACAATGTGGGCTCTGTTTGTCTGTTTGTTTGTTTACATATTCCTTTCAACACGTTAACTCATTAGCCATGGTCACAGTCAGTGACTAATTGTAGTGCGGCCATGAGATGTGTCTTTTCGGATGTAGCCAGCAAATTTATGAATGGCATTTATGGTTTCTTTCTAGAATGCTGAGGGATTCCGTGCTCATATTTTTAGATTTATCACTCAACCATGAGACATTTAGCGTTCAGGATATAGATCTGCGTCTCGATATTATCACATTAGAAATATTGGAAATGTAATTTGTCAAGAGTTTTTTGAGACTGAAATTATTCTAATTCATTAATTCATTCATTTATTGACCAACCACATTAACTACCTAATATCTGCCTACACAAACACTGAGTAAAAATGCCCCATCCCCAAAGATTAAAGATTATATATGCAGGAAAAACACAGACCTGTATTTATTTATGTATTGTTCATTTTGGACTTTTATTTGGACATCATGTGGGATTTTTGTATAATAGCCATTACCTAAAACTTTCCACTGAATCTGTGTACTATCATTTCCAAGTTACAGCCTCAGCTTTCTTTAACCTTTTCTGGAGGACATAGTCTGAATATTGTCAAGATCCCCCTGTGTGTCCGTAGATGCTTTTGATAGCTTATGAATTCTTTAGAATAAATGAACTGGTCAGAACGCAGCTTTTATTTCTTTACCCTGTTTCCTTTTTTAAAAAAAGGCTGGTCAGTTGCTATCTAACGGCTTCCCATGGGGTTTCACATGGGACTCAGCCATGGCAAGTGTCCTTCTGCGTGGCTCTGGGCCAGTCCTCAGTCTCTCACCACCTTTCCTGGGTGCCCAGAAGAATATGATTAGACAAAACAGATGAGTTTTAGCAAACAGATCCGGGGCCCTACAGTGTGATGGAAAGGAGGTAGGGTGGGGGAGACTTTTTCCACCTGTTGTCAGTCTAACATTAACAAAATCAGACATTCCCAAAGACCTCCCAGGACATGGGCTTTCATTATTTCCAGAGATCTCATTCTGACACCCCAGTGTGATTTCTG
This sequence comes from Rattus norvegicus, assembly GCF_021556685.1. Lineage (NCBI taxonomy): Eukaryota > Metazoa > Chordata > Mammalia > Rodentia > Muridae > Rattus > Rattus norvegicus. The sequence continues at coordinate 58,105,832 of NC_141536.1, read as the reverse complement.
AAACACTCCTTAAGGATGGGGCCAACCAGAGTTTAGAATCAGAAGCTCTGTAGTCTAGCACACTGACGAAGCTCTTTAACACTACTGACCTACTAGAGCTTGAGGCTAGGCATATTCCTGTCAATATGGCATTCTGGAAGCTAAGGCAGGAGGATTGTCACAAGTTTCAGGCCAACCTAAGCATCAAACTGAGATTCTGCCTTCCAAAAACAAAGAGGCAGGGTGAGGTGGGGAGCAGATTTGCAAGTGTCAAGCTCACCCCAGCCATTCCACACAATGGAGGAGAAAGCTCGGGCTCAGGGAACTCCCAATAGTCACAAAACTTGGGGTCTGGAACTCAATCCTATGTTGGTTACCTCCAAACCCAACCCTCTCCACTCCAACCCGACATTTTAGGAGTCAACATGTCACACTACCTCTAAAGTCTGAATCTTTATTCTTTGAAAATTACAGTGGGAAATCTTGACTTATCTCTTCAGTAAGAACACCGGCAGAAGTACATCCTCACAGGAAACATGAGAACACTACTGCTCTGTTCTATGCTGCCCCCGTCCCCGCCCTATAGACTTTGTGCTGCCAAGCCTTTGATGGAGGCTACTCTTAACATCATAAGACTACACTGAGCTAAAGACCTGCTCTAAAACAGCAAGATCCTGCTCTGTTTTTACTGAAAAAAAAATGCTCCTATTTTAGGAAAGTAGATTAATTTCCCTCCTACGAGATTGTTTCCATTTAAACTGTCTTACAGCCAAAGCCTCTTTACCATAATTTATGCTTAGCTTTTTTAATAAAAGGCTTCTAATAATGTCTCTCGCACAGGATGGATTTTATGGTATTTCATAGGATATGCAAATTGTTTCTATCAAAACCACTCTAAGAGAAGGTTTGCATTCTGCATTAGTGATGTAAAGCTTTACCTTCTGAAGCTATTCATAAGGGATCATTGAGAATGATCATTTTGGACCTGGTCATGGAACATTTTAAAAATCAATGAACATTTGAAACCTCATTCTCTACACACCCAAAAGAGGCGGAAAAAAATTAAAAGCAAATCCCCAGGTATCATCAGGCATTCTCCGCAGGCTCACATCAAGTACGGCCTGCAACAGCTCGGTCAATGGGGAAGAGTAATGTAATAATTGCAGGAGCGTTTTCTGTGATTCCTCACTGTGGTAGCAACAGCATTTCAATAATATTCAGAGAGACTATTTATGGTGCTAAAGGGTTCTGCCCTGCGCTGAATAACAAAAGTGAGTGGCTCTTTAACCCTCTGCTGGAAAACTCTAGAGAAAGTAAAAGGGAGGTAGTGGTGACTTGGTATAAAGTCGTAGTCTTTCTACCAGACCGGTCAGAGTGTTCGTGTGCGTCCTAGGCCACTTTAGGGTGTAAAGGGAAAAATATTAAGGGTAGACATTTGTTTCTGTTCATTTTCATATCCATAAGCACCCTCTGGGGGCTATATTTAAAGCTAATTGCAGCCTTTTTAATCTGGAGATATGAGTGGTGGGTAGGTGGCTGACAGCAATGAGGGCAAGAGGCCTATATGAGAGAATATGTGTATGCATACATGTGATCCTCATCATAACAACAGGCACTCACTCAGCCACTGAGGCATCTCTCAGCCCTAAAAAAAATGAAGTGATTTTTAAACCTTTCAAATGTACTATATGTTCAGTAAGTTAACTTAAGAATTGTTTGAGAACTATAATTACTATCAACATGAGCAAACTGAATACCATGGAATACTATGAGACTGTAAAAAGGAATGAATAACTCATTATGTATACCTTTAAAACAGCACCCAGGGGGTTGGGGATTTAGCTCAGCGGTAGAGCACTTGCCTAGCAAGCGCAAGGCCCTGGGTTCGGTCCCCAGCTCCAAAAAAAAGAAAAAAAAAAAAGCATCACCCAGATAGGCTATTGATTTAAAAAAAAAATCATGTACAGAAAAATGTCCTTAATTCACCACTTTGGCAGAATAAGGAGGAATATCAATTTGTGTTCACTTGCACATGCTTAATTGTCTCTGAAGGAACGTATGGAAATTAATGGGGGAAGGTTGTGTTGCTGGGAGGAACTATTGCTGCAGTGCAAGGATGGAAAGTAGACATTTCATTGTGTGGTTTTATGCTTTTTTTCTTATCGATATCAATGTATTACTCTTTATGAAACTGAAATTCAAGTATTAGCTTTAAACTGTTTAATTATGATCACTCTTTTCTTCCCAAGGAAATAAAAGAATGAATCAATAAACTGATCTCAATAAGCTCTTCTGAAGGGTTTGACTCAAGTCAAACCTTTTAAGAAGAACAATGTTGCAAACAACTAAACCAGTGACAGTTACATTATTTTAATGTGCCTGTGGCATGTGCCTTGCCTGTGTGTATGTCTGTGCACCATGTATACCTAGCATCCTCAGAAGTCAAAAGACAGGATGGGATCCCTGGAACCGGAGTCCTAGATGGTTGTGAGCTGTGCTGTGGTACTGGGAATCGAACTCTGGTCTTATGGAAGAGCAGCCAGTGGTCTTAACCACTGAGCCATCTCTCCAGGCCCCTAATGTTTCTTTAATACAATAACGTTTTTCATTAATTCAAACCTACTTAGTAAAATTAACAGCATTAATTTCCTCTCAGATATATAAATAAATATCATACTGTCCCCTTCCTTCCCCAGCCTCAACCCTCCGCTCCAGCAAGAGAAGACTAAATGAACTGGGATTGCTTGATTTAAATTTTACCTGGTTCGTTATCACTGCTAAGTAATTTATGCATTTTCAACAGCTGCTTTTCTTCTCCTTATGTGTCAATCATGCAAATTAGCAAGACCTCAAAGAAACTAGCCTATAATAAATCAATTTTTAAACTAAGTACTTCATGGGGTTATCTTTCCCTGCTCAGATCTTAACAGTTGTAAAGCAACCACACTCCCACACTGTAGCGGAAAGGTAATGGGCTGTATTTAAACACGTCCATGCTTCAGTCTGGGTTCTGCCACTTACAGGCAGGTTTTCGCACAAATCATTTCACTCCTGTGAGCCTCAGTTTTCTTAGTCTGTAAAATGGGCACGGGAATGGGTTGTTCACAGTGCTGCCTGCCACAGTAATGAGAACACTAGGGTGACGGTGGGTGACCGTGGGTCTCCTTTAATGCTATAAGTCATGTGTTCCAGGAAACTCCTCAGTCCCAGCCAGATTAGGATAGCTTTTCATCCTATCAGATACAAAGGAATATTTAATGTGATGTTTAAAGGACTTTTAAAAAAAACTTAAATGCACATCATTCTTAAGGGGCTTTAGTAGAAAAGATACAATAAAGTCAGCTTGGGAAACTGGAAAGACGGCTCTGCAATTAAAGCTGATGGCTCTTTCAGAGACGCGGGGTCCTGTTCCTCACAAACAAACACCTGAAACTTTAGATCCAGGGAAACAGAGGTCTTTCTGGACTTCTCAGATAGACACACACACACACACACACACACACACACGTCCACACATGCACGTGCACACATTCTCACACATGTGAGAATAAAATAAAACTTACAAGAAATGTTCTGAAACTCTTAAGCAGTAGAATCACAAAACAGGCGGGAAAAAGTTTAAGCGACTCGAGCAGAAGGCTTGAGTTCTGGTTCCACAGAATAACAAATGTGCGACTGCCTCAGTGCCCCGGGGCCTTGGTTTCATCAATAAATAAGGGATTGGAGCCAGGCCTTTCTATTAAATTTTATTCTGAGGAAAGTCTGAGAGTCTCTGTATGGGGCGAACGATTCCTGGCCAGCAGCAGAGGGGATACTAAGGCCTGCCCACCCCTCCCACAACAGATGAGCCAGGGAAACTTGAGCAGAGAGTGTGAGACCAATAACACCGGTCCCCAACCCTATACCATCCCAGACTAGGGCGACAGAAATTCTCTCTGCCAGAATCTAAGAAAACTCTAGGAAAACTCAGGTGGCCCGACGGGTCTGAAGATACACTCAAATGTTAAGAGCAACTGAGTTAGAGTACAGAGGCCACCTCCCATCCTGCCAACCGTGAAAATGCTGGTCCTCACAAATCCAACCATAGAGGCCTCACAGAGAGGTCGGTGGGGTTTGGTGAGAGCAGATACAAATATTCTGGAGCACTCTATTCCTAAAATCAGACCAGTACCACCCAGAATGTGGAGGGGAGAAGAAAACCTGGTCTTGAGTAATGAGGAGACAGCAAGGGAGAGCCTGAAGGGGAAGAAGGGAAGTGGGACCCCAGGAAAGCTCTCTGTAAGGAAGGAGCCAAGTCGAAAGTAGGCATCGTAGGGGAAATTACAGGGAGAGGCAGAGACCCAGGGAATAGCTTGTGCTTTGCAGCTTTTGGTGCACAAAGAAAGGATGGTTTTAGAAAAGCTGGAAATTATTAGAATTTAGGGGTTGATGATATCAACCAACAAAGGAACAAAACAACAAAATAACAAAAATCAGTCAGTGGTGAGCCTTTCTTTTCAGCTAACTTAATTATCATTTCAATCTGGCAAATTACTCCACATGAACAGACCAAAACCGGCATGATCCTGAATGGGACATTCTACCTAGTGTCTTTGTTGGCTGTAGGGATAGGGTTTTCAAACAAAAATTGTTCTTTTCAAATTATATATATATATATATATGTATATATATATGTGTGTGTATATATATACATATATATACACGTATACTGTGTGTGTGTTCTATTCTCCTTTTAAGAAATTAAAATATGAAAACAGACTTTAAATAAAATAGAAGAGCTGGAGCTATGGCTCAGTGGGAATAGTGTTCACTGTGCAAACATGAGGAAAGATGTCAGCTCAGATTCCTGCACCCAAGACAAAAGCCAGCCACGGCCTCTGACACCTACAGTCCCATTCTATGAGTCTCTGGGGCTTGCTGGCTGCCGACCTACTCCAGTTTCAGTGAAGGATCCTGTCTGTCTCAAAGGAATAAGGTAGAGAGTGGCCTTTGTGCATATTATGCTCACACACACACAAACACACACACACACACACACACCTATGCACATACACAAATGAGACTTACTAGTGAAATATTTTATTAAGAACCATTAATTATGGAAAATGAAGAAAACTCTGAAGAGTGCCCTCCCTCACATAACGCCCAACTTAAACACTAGTGTTTGGGGACCAGTATTTCCTTCTAGCTTCTCTCCAGGCATTCTTTATGGTTATGGTATTAGGTAAGTAATATGTATCACAGTTGGGTGACTTTTTCACTTAACCATAAAAAGCAGGAATTTCCTCATATTTCTATAAACTCTTACAAGAGTTTGCTAATGGTGCACTATTTTAATAACTGCATTCCACGATGGGGTCATATCATAAATTATTAGTCACACCTCTGCTTAGTCCTTTAGGTTGTTTTTAATTTTTTGCTACTATACATAATGCTGAAATGTATAACTTATGCACAAAGAGGTTTTCTCAGTTACTTGGGGCAATTTTCTTAACTCTGGCCCCAGAAATGTAATCATTTTTAACAGCTTCATTGAATACTGTTCACAGACTGCATAACCAACCCATAAGTACGGAAGTGAATGTTTACCCGTGGATGCACAGGTACATAGTGAATATTGCAACTTTGTTATTTCCCAGAAAAGTAACTTAGTATCCTCTAGCGATCAATGTCTCACCTGAGTTGAGGCTCCCCAACCAGCAGAACTAAGTGATCAATAGTGTACTTTGTTTCTAGACATTTCCTTGTTCCGAGTATTGTATATGAATAGAACCATAATGTCAACCAACAAAATAACAAAACAACAAAATAACAAAAATCAGTCAATGGTGAGCCTTTCTTTTCAGCTAACTTAATTATCATTTCAATCTGGCAAATTACTTCAGGTGAACAGACCAAAACCGGCATGATCCTGAATGGGACATTCTACCTAGTGTCTTTGTTGGCTGTAGGGATAGGGTTTTCAAACAAAAATTGTTCTTTTCAAATAATATATATGTATATATACATACATACACACATATATATGTATATATATATATATATTGTGTGTGTGTGCTCTATTCTCCTTTTAAGAAATTAAAATATGAAAACAGACTCTTAAAAAAATAGAAGAGTCTCTTAATGTGCTTCTTTCACTTGGTATGTTTTCCAGGTTCATCCATATCGCAGCATATAGTAGTTGTTTATTCCTTCCTATCACCGCAAAACATCCATTGTGTGACTATACCGTATGTTTACCCACTGGTCTGTTGACAGTCCTTTGAGTTGTTTCTACACTTTGGCTTTAATGAATGATGTTGCCACAAATGTTGCTTGTGAACAAATTTCTATGTAGACACGTGTTTTCATCTCTTGAATATGAATGCCTAGAAACAGAACTGCAGGAATATATGACTAGAAATGCAGTTCTTGCATAAAGGGTTTTAACACCTTTAAGACTCTTAGTATGGCATCTTCCAATTGCTCTTCAGAAATATTTTGTATTGAGTTCTAATTCTGATGGCGAATTGTACTGGTGTTAATAAACAGCTGGTTCTCTGGGAACAAGGAAGCCTGTAAGAGAAAGACTGAATAGTACTATCCAGTAGAAATGTAATGTGAGGGCTGGGGATTTAGCTCAGTGGTAGAGCGCTTACCTAGGAAGCGCAAGGCCCTGGGTTCGGTCCCCAGCTCCGAAAAAAAAGAACCAAAAAAAAAAAGAAATGTAATGTGAAGTCAACAACTTTCTTTAAAGAAAAAAAGTAAAATTAAATATTCACAGTGCATTTTTTTTTCTTCTGCTTTGTTTAAAACAGGGTCTCACCATATAACTCTGGCTAACCCAGAACTCACTAAATGTTTGTATACCAAGCTGGTCTCAAACTCAGAGAGATTTGCCAGCCTCTGCCTCTCAAGGCGAGCACCACGATGCCAGGCCACTTTTCACAATGTGTTCTATTAAACTCTATATTTATGGTATTAAGTTTTCAACCTGTAATTAACACAACAATTTAATGGGATATTTTACATTTTTAGTCACAATTCCTGAGGTCTGCTGTGCATTTTACACTTCAGCGTGTCTGCGTTTGAACTAGTCACACTTAAAGCTCTCTGTAGCAGCATCTGGGTAGTAATTCTTTTTTTTTTTCTTTTTTCTTTTTTTTCCGGAGCTGGGGACCGAACCCAGGGCCTTGCACTTGCTAGGCAAGCGCTCTACCACTGAGCTAAATCCCCAACCCCCTGGAGAGTAATTCTTACATTGGAAAGCACAGAGTGTGACTACATCTGCATTGAGAGGAAGTGGGAACTCAAAAAAAAAAAACGCCCTCGCATTTATTTCCCCTTATTATCTTCATCTTTTGTATTTAAAATAAAAAAAGCCGGAAGAAGAGTTAGTCACTTAGCCAGCTCAGGATGACTCTAAGGTAGAGAAAGAGTAACTAAGTACTTTCGCCTCACATCCGTCTTCATAATTTCTACTTGGAGAATAACACGCCCGCCATATTGTCTAAGTCTCCACTCCTTTATTCTAGTTACCTTGGGCAGACCCTGGCTCTGCTTCCTTCTTAGATCCATGGGATCCTGCTGAACGCTAAACACTGATGCTAACGTTCCCCACACTGGCAAATAATTTTCTTTATTGGGTCTCTAATGATGAAGCAAGCAGAGAAGTAGAGAAGGCAATAAATAAATTGCACTGTGCTACACTTTGGTGAAAATCACGTTTTCCAATTTATTCTTCGCAACAAAGCATATTTGATCAGAGATTCTACAGATTCCCAGTACGCCATGATTGTTGTATGGCAACTTTCTGCCATGCATAATTATTTTCCGGAAGCATATCGGGTCAGATATGAAGCCGAGAATGGGGAAAAGAATCTCCATGGTGACCTCAGGCAGATCTTTTTTTTTGTTACACGTGCAAATCAGTTGGGTAGTTATTACCACCTGGTGCTGCTATGAGTCTAGTCGGGGAAACAAAGCCGCCAGCACCCCACAGCAGACTGCACCGCAGCCCAGGCCTGCAGAGTCTTTGGGGGTCTGCTGAGCACTGGCAAATGCAGCTTAAGGTATTCTGCCAATAACAAGCAAAGTCCTTAGTTTGAGAGGAAATGTGTTGCTTAGAAAGCACTATCGATGGTTGGTTCATTTACACTACTACAAATGACATATTTTATTGTGTTCACAAAATAACTTTAAAAGCTTAAATATATTAAAACAATTTGTTTTTAACATTCTTGGAGGGAGTCAATCATCTTTTCCAAAAAATGATTCTTACTACTGATGAAAACCATCTCTTACACTCTACTAGATGTCAAATCACAAGCATTCATGACAAGGAATCTCGAGAGCATTACAGAGTGCTGCATCCAAACCTAAGCTGTATCGTTGATGACTTCTACCTTGACACAAGTTGTTTTCCTGTGAATTAGACCCTTTTCCCGGTAATAGAACTAATGGGAGTTGAGTTAGTGGGATAATAGATTCATGGGGCTTAACTGCCTGTCCTCACTGCTGTATCATGCTTCTCACTGTTATCACATGTTGTGTGACCCAAGTTTTAGCAGCACAGAGAATAGCAAAAAAAAAAAAAAAAAAAAAAAAAAAAAAAAGTTCAGGGAGTAGAGGGAATAGCCAGTCACCGGGCATCAAGTAGAAAGTGACCTAGTGGCCATGCTGTATAAGAGGGAAACATAGCTAGACCAGAAGTTGTTTGCACCAAGCAAAGAGAACTAGAGTCTCGAGGAAAGGAAGTAGTGTAACACACTAAGGTATTTTCCCAAGAGGATGATTCCTTCATTAATTCAATACATACGAATTGAGTACTAAGTATATTCAAAACGCTATGTCAACTTCTACAGTTACAAAGATTAGTTTGGTGCCTGCCCTCGGTAATCTTAAAGCTTGCTGGAGTGTCCCCTGATTTATGTATGGACCACATTGCTTTGTAATCAGTGCTTCCCCTCCCTCCTCAATCTCTCAACGGTGAGCAGGTACACTATCTTAAGCACATCGTGTAATTAGTAAATGTTTGTGGAAGTGGATTCTTTAATATCCACCATCTCCAGCCACTCTGTGAGCCTAGAAGGTAGACACATGCTTGTGAATTTCTTTTTTTTTTAAAGATTTATTCATTTATTATATAGAAGTACACTGTAGCTGTCTTCAGACACACCAGAAGAGGGCATCAGAACTCATTACAGATGGTTGTGAACAACCATGTGGTTGCTGGGAATTGAACTCAGGACCTCTGGAAGAGCAGTCAGTGCTCTTAACGGCTGAGCCATTTCTCCAGCCCCCGGCTTGTGAATTTCTTAATGCCAAGTGAGAAGGGTGTTATTTATATAATAGCAGTTTTGTCAGCATCTTTGTTAAGGCGTGAGTTGCTGTGAAATAACAAAATGCGGTTTCTGCTTTCTCGGTTTAAATAGGTTTCTTATTGGAACATGAGGGATACGCGTCTCTTTGCAATGTTGAAGCTAGTTGAGGAAAATACGGCAAAGGAAAGGTGCTCCCTGAGTGAAGTTGCTCACTGTTGAACCCGCCCTCTGTTTTTCATTGAAATATAAATGAGAAAGGCAGCCGAGACAAAACAAAACCAAAGTGTTTCTCAAGCCGTGTTGAAGCTTCATAATCTTGTACTCGGATTATTCTACTATATTCTTATATCAAAACAAAGCGTAAGCTTTGACTCGCTGTGTTTAATTGGTTGTATACTCTGGGTCTATTTTCCAGGTCTGTGGATGTGATACGACAAGAAGCAGTTCAGAAGACTATTGTAGTGCCCTTGATAAAAAGAACCTCTCAGGAACGTTCCCGCTCTGATGTCCTGTGGAGTAAATTGTGCCTCACTGCATTATTAATGGAGTTTGTTAGGCCGTGCAAAGCTTGCATCCGACCCTCTCACAGGGTATGTGGAGGCAGGCTGTACTGCTGGATCGAAGCTGCTTATAACCAGGAGTCAGAATCAACTGCTAATAGACAGCTTAATCCAAGCATGATGACTTCCATTAATCTGTGATGAGTTTTTATTTCCCATTATGAACTAAATATGTAAACACAAAAGACTTAGCAGGGCCGTTTTTGAAAGGATTTAATTCTCGGGGCTCCCCCTGCTGGTGGTAAAAGGCGACAGATTACCCGAGAACTGAAGGATGAGGGTAAAGTCATTACCATGATTTTGCCATTTATATTAGAGCTAAATTTAATGTTGGACACTCAAGCAATCAAACAAAATGTTTTGGTTTATAAACTAGCTAGTTTTTTTCCACTAAAGATTAAGCGATATTCTTGTGGTTGAATTAATTAGTCTTTTCATCACAGAAAATTGAGCTATTTTGTATTTAAAATAAATATTTGCCAGAGTTATACCAAGCAATTTTTAACATTATTTATACAACGTATTACCAATAGCTTATAGAAGAGAAACTGAGCCGTTAATAGAAATGTAGTGAAGATTTAGTAGCTACCCAAACTACTTCACCCTGCCTATGTAATTCCCATACTGCATAAATACATCCCACAGAGCAACTGATTAAAAAAAAAAATCACTCTCTGGGACATGAGTCCACTTTAACATAGCATATAGTTTACATTAAAAGTTTGGGACAGTGAGGAGTGTGAGTAACGGTGAGGAGATGTGGTTCAAGATTCTCCCTGGCCTCGCCATTATGGGGTGTGCCTGTTCATCCCCGGGGTGTCCACTGCATACAACCACAAGTTCACTAACGGGGGCAAGGAAAAGAAGTTGCTCGAGTTCATTACCAATGGTATTTGGTGGAACAGGTTAGACGTATATCTGGTGTCAATCTCTACTATGTGTCCAAGGGCCTGGAGAACACTGACTAAGGAAGCATTTTCCTGGATGATGAAAAAAAATTACTCAGCTATGCTTATCTGTTCCTGTTAGAAGGCTATGCAGCATATTATATACTATGTTCATGTTATGAAATGCATAATAAAAAGTAAAAAAAAAAAGATTGGGACAATTTTCCAAGTGGAGCCCTCTGAGACTGAGTGCTTTAACAGGCATCTTCGGAAGTATATGCAAGTTATACTTTTACATTAAAGAGTCCTTTTCTATTTAGCATCGCATTGTGCCAACAATCCTTGAACTGGGACAGAAACTGTTATTCCTGTTTGACAAACACAGGAACAGATATCAGCGAGGTTAAGGGACTGACTCCAAATTACATTCTTCTTAGTATTAAAACTCCTTGGGCTTACCCAACGAGGCTCAAAAGACTGTCCTTGGAGAGCTATTGAATGATAAGTCATCAGGGAAAGCCTTGGGGGAGGCGTGGCTCTCTGGGAGGGCCCTTGCCTAGCATGCATGAAGCCCTGTGTTGAATCACCACCACCACCACACGCTGCAAAGCTAGAAATTGCTTTTAAAGCCACCTAGGTTTCAACAGAGCACCTTAGCTTGGCTCGTCTTTCCACGGCTGTACTTCATAGCACTCTACTCACTTCTTAGTGAGCTCCAGTATCTCGAGAGCTGTAGTCCATCTCAGCTAAGCACCCTGGTAATGAGATGGGAAGAGAGAAAAGAAGGCAGGTAAGACTCGGTCAGGTGGGGTTCTAAAAGGATCTTGAAACTTCAGCTAGTCCTCAGCTAAACTTCGAGGGGGCAAACACTGTTGTCAGGGGATATTTTTTTTATCCGAGAGAGATCTCCTTAGCATTATCCACTGTGCCAGTGTTCAGAAGCTGGGCTATGTCTTAAAATTCCAAGATCGCCTTAAGATCCAAGATCGCATTAGAATTCTAGGACTGCGTACAACTCTTACCTGGGTTCTAACTGTCAGCCTCAAGGTAAGAACAATGGAATACTTCAGTTCCCAGTATCCCCCAGGCCTGTAAGCAGATAGTCCTTTGAAACCAAATCACGAACTAAGCTTTTTTTCCTCCCCATGCATAAGTGAACAACCTTTTAGCAAAATTAATGACAAAAGTTGAGAGCAAAGAGTCGGGTGTGACCAGCAACCACCGTGAAATAGGTTTGATGGTTTCGGTTCCAAGCACATCGGGAGAGTTCGAGGGCACAGCTGATAGGATGGTGATGAGGAGCTGATATACAGAGCCCAGATTAAATTACCATTTACCCCGAGAGATATTTATAGGCATGATCTCTCAAGGTTACAGGGAAGGGCAGAGACCAGACGGAAGAACAGTCCACCTGAGTTGTAGCTGGGATGTAGAGAGGCCTGCAGGTTTGTCCTTCTTGCCTAGCACGTTTGAGAATGTTTCAGTAAAAATATTTGGGTAGGAAAAGGTATGCCTGAAGATTTATATTTGATAGGTAGGCCCAGTAAAAATTCAAAAGCCTATCAATTTATTTTAAGAGAGATACTACTTACATCTCAAAATAGATGAGAAATTATTAGTTCCCTAATGAAAACTTTGTTTAGAATGCATGCTATTTATACCCTAAAATAAGGAATAAAGATGAGAAATATAAAATTATTATTTGTGTAACTATAATATCTACCCAGTGTATGTGTGTGTGTATATACATATATATACATATATATATATATATTCTGTCAAGTGTTAGCATTTTGCCTCTATATAGCTTTCTAAGAAATCAACTCAATTTCAACTGCATTCAATGTTAGCCAATACAGACAGGTGAGATTGACACATTGTGTTCCACAGATTCTACTCCAACAACTGTTCTTGAAAATGAATCTGTTGTCCTCTGACCCTGAGGCTTCAGCTCGCACTCGCCTATATGCTGGTTTCTTGATTTTTTATCAAAAGTTGAGCAAAAAGACTTAACTATATGTTCAAAAATATACTCATACTTAATTTATATCTCACCTGTCTGACTGATCCACTCTTCAGAACATAACCAAAGAATCAGATGAGAACTGAAGAGGCATCTGAAAAATGTCAGGGCAAACTTTATTCATGGTATTCCCAGCGACATGCCGTGGTCGCTCATTTATAGTCGATGTGCTCCTGTTTTTACATATCTTCCAACCAACTTGTTTGCCTGAGAAGAAAAGTGCTGTCGGAGGTGAGCACACCAACAATGAGAACTGTGTCTATGTGTGCCAGATGCAAACCAAATTACCACTCAGGTTGAAGAAATAGAAGATTGGAAAATTGCAAAGCACACACACACACCACCACCACCACCACCACCACCACCACCACCACCACCACCACCACCACCACCACCACCTCTCTAGGCTAAATATAACATCAGAAAACAAGATTAAAATGTGCGTTTTATAATCTCAGGTGTATGATAAAATGGAGGGGCTGAATTGCCTGCTAACTCCACTAAGGACTTTTTACACAATCACTTGGCTCAGACCAGGCTGTCAAAGACCTAGGGAGAGCTCCCTTAGGTTTACTCTAGGGAAGAAAGGACAGGTCTCTTCATCCATGCCTGAATGCAAACCCAGCTGCAGAGGCCCAGGAGGAACCCGACAGGGAAAGGGACAGATAAGGGTTGGCAGCCAACATGACCAGTATTCACTTAACCACAAAGGACAACCTGGACAGCCTCCATGGCAGAGCCTTTGATGTATGTGTACAGAGACACAGGAAAGACATGTCCCCACTCCTCCTGGGCAGCTTCCAGAGCTGGGGATTAGAGGATGGCTTCTTCCTTTCAGCATCAAAAAAACAGACCGAGAGAAAAAGAAGAAAAATTCAAGACTTACTTCCTAACCCACTGTCCTCTCGAACAATAAATCTTGCTTAAACAGAAAGCAGTATCAAATGCTTAATGCCAATTGACCTTTCTGTATAACCTGAGTCCAAAATATCTCTCCATAACTACCTTGATAAAGTCATGGCTCTCATCAGGGTTCCTGTGTATCTTTGGTTTCTCTCCAACAACAATAAAATAATACCACATAATACCACTAGAGAAATCCCTAGTTTTAATGGATATGTGTGGGAATCTGTGTGTGTATACTTGTGTGTGTGTGTGTGTGTGTGTGTGTGTGTGTGTGTGTGTGTGTTTGTGGGCATGCATGCACATATGTGTGGAGGTCAGAGTTTGATGGCAGGTGTCTTACTCAATTGTTTCTCCACTTTTTTTTAGGAGGGGGTGGTATTTTCTAGACTGGATCTCTTTTTGTATCCCTGGATGTCCTGGAACAGGCTGGCTTTGAATTCATAGAGATCTGACTTCCTCTGCCTCCCCAGTGCTGGGATTAAAGGTATGTGCCACCACTGCCCGGCTCTCTCCACCTTATTTATGATGGGGTCTCTTACATCATCTAGAACTCATCAACTGGTTAGAGCCAAGCTCGCCAGCAACCCTGGAAAATCCTCCTCTCTCCTCTCACCGCAAGATAACACTATACATCCTAAACCTTTAGGATCTGCTGACCAGGATGCTGGGTAATAACAAGAGCTACTGGTAAAGTAACGGTTACTTTTAAGTTAACTTGTATTTAATGAATCCTATATCATCTACACGTATTAGAAAAGAACTGTTGCTTGTAATGAGACATAAATATTTAAGATCTACTCGGTGACCTTTGGCAAGGACTCCTAGAAAACACCCATCTGCTGAAAACTATGTCAGGACGGCCAAACTCATGAAAGCCAGGAGCAACTGGAACATCTGAACATTGTAAGTGTGACTTAGAGTGGAGAAAGGGATCAAATTAAGTATCTCCCTTTTTAAATCAAGTGCATTTTAAGATTTATTCATTTATTATATATAAGTACACTGTAGCTGTCTTCAGATACACCAGAAGAGGGCATCGGACACCATTACAGATGGCTGTGAGCCACCATGTGGTTGCTGGGAATTGAACTCAGGACCTCTGGAAGAGCAGTCGGGTGCTCTTAACCGCTGAGCCATCTCTCCAGCCCATCAAGTGCATTTTAAACACAAAGACTTCAGTAAATATTAACCTGATGACAATGGAGACTTTACATTTAATATAGGAAAAGAGGCCATTTAAAAATTCTCCTCCTCTAAAAAAATCTTTCTTACCATTTGTTTTTTTATCCTGGAAAATAAAAATATGGAGGCAAGGTAGAAACAGATAAGGTGATTAAGCAGTAGAATTCAGCCATCTGAAGGCCAGCCTTCAGAACAGGACAGGCAGGAGGAGAAGCCAGGACTCAGCTCTAATCAGCTGCAGAATCCTGACAAATGTCCTGTTTCTGAGTCTTTGCCTGATATAAAATAGGAATAATGTGTACTTCAGAGAAGCCAAGGGCTTTGTGCAAATTCACAGCACGGTTGTCACTGCTGTTATTTTTTATCATTATTAGTAAGGAATTTTGTTTATTAATGTATATTCTGGTCAGATTTATCTACAAAAAAAAGGATTTTTAAAAAATATACATAAGGGGAGGGGGGAGGGGGATGTTTGCCCGGAAACCGGGAAAGGGAATAACACTCAAAATGTATATAAGAAATACTCAAGTTGGGGACTGGGGATTTAGCTCAGTGGTAGAGCGCTTACCTAGGAAGCACAAGGCCCTGGGTTCGGTCCCCAGCTCCGAAAAAAAAAGAACCAAAAAAAAAAAAAGAAATACTCAAGTTAATAAAAAAATATACATAAAGAACAAATTAAATAGAGGGTCAAATGCTAGGTCTTTAAAATGTAAGAAGCATACGGGCAGATAGGAAGCCTCTCTCCTAAGACAACTCTAGATAGAGATGGAATTTCTATCGTGAGTCCGTGCCTGGGCTCTGATGTGGCACCACTATGAGCCCTTCTCCAAGCTCTTGACTCTATAGGCACAGGTTGCTGAAGAATTAAAACAATGTCTAGCTAATCAACACCTAAGACTTAACAGAATGTCTGAGACTACTGGATCATGAGAGAAAACCATGTCAGAACCTGTATATCATTTGGAAGTGTACGAGCTTCACCTAAAAAAGGAATAGTGTTTTCCAAGCCACTGTTCTGTTTCAAGATCACTTATTGTCAAAGGAACTTAGAAAGGATCAGGTTAATGATGCAATGTTTGTCTAATAAAACGTTAATTTCCCTTTAATTGTTTTTTTAAACCATTGAAAAAATCGCAAATCACCAATATGTTGACTTCTAATAGGAAAACAAATTTTTGCCTCACCTTTGTACCATTATGAATATCCTGTGTCTCCATTAGTATAACAGCAATTAGGTAGAAAGATCTATTTCTCCATCATCGTCTGGGGATGAGAAGAGTGGGTACTGCAGCACGGAATGGCCTTTTCCTTGAAACTTGTTGGAAAAAAACCTCTCAGGAGTCAAACATTTAGCCTCGCTTGAAATACGGATTGTAACACCAGGAAAGTGTCTTTGGTCCTTCAGGGATTTTTCTTGAAGTCTGCAGAAAGCCATGTTGATAGCACCTGAAGGATGGGGGTGGGGTGGGGGGGACAGTTCAATTACAGTCAGAAGGAACGGCAAGGCAGAGCTGCATGTAATTCTCACAGTGCTCATTACCTCTGGCTCTCTGCCTTAGCAACTGCCATGTACTACATCAAGCGTGTAAATGTTCTATGCAGAATGCTTTTTGTCACAGCCTTTGGGCCCTGGGGGCACACGCGGGGCTAAAAGAAAGTTAGCATGAGGCATCCGGGATGTGCAGTTCCTAACTTTTCAAAATGTCGAGGTTTTAATCATGAAACTTCGGATGAATAAATATATCTAGATGAACTCCAAAATGTCTACTACAAAGTGACTAGTTGCATAAAGTAGGCAGTCATCCTTCGGAAGGCGTAAGACAGTGACCATCTTCCTCTGTGTTTGGTGTTTAGTTCCCAGTATGCGGCCTGAAAAGTCATCCTGAATCATCCAGCACATCTGTCCACGTGGCCCAAACCCTCTAATCTGTTATGTTCTCCCAAGTTCAAATGACAGCTGAGCTTCGAGCTATCAAATCCTTACTTCCCTGCTTAGTCTCCTATGGTTCATAATGCCAGCAGCCTTTTCACAATACTCACGGGGCACCTGAGGGCACGAGGCATGAGGGATGGGCTCCTTACCTTTGTGTTGTTATCCATAGATGGGACACGCCAATTGCAAGTATACACTTAGTGTGTGTGTGTGTGTGCTCACACATGCATGTGCATGTATATATGCATGTATGTGCATGTGAAGGTGTAAGTGGAATGATATTTAAGCAGTTTGTTGACTGGGGATGACTAGTGATTCTAAGAAAAAGAAACAATACTCAGGGATTCCTGGGTGCTCCTGGGGCCTTAAAAGGTCAACACCACCAGGGCAGAGCGGAGGGAAACAATGTAGCTGCAAGCATATTGGAGAGTAGTTTGGACCACATCACACAAGACCTTACAGGGTGTTTCACTCTGGGTTTCCTAGTCAGGCATGGTGGCACCTACCTGTAATCCTAGCACACAGGAGACTGACACTGAATGATTACTTCAAAACTGGGCTACGGGGCTGGGGATTTAGCTCAGTGGTAGAGCGCTTACCTAGGAAGCGCAAGGCCCTGGGTTCGGTCCCCAGCTCCGAAAAAAAGAACCAAAAAAAAAAAAAAAAAAAAAAACTGGGCTACATAGTAAGACCTTATCTAAAATCAAAAATCTGGACTTCGTGTTACACACTTTGAAGGCTTTGAATAGTTCTAAGCATACCCATGAAGACCTCTCTTTCCAGCTGTGTGCTAAGTGGACAGATGCTGGGATAGGAAATGGATGGAGGCTTTTGCCGCAGCCATACTACTAGAGTAGATCTCAGCACTTTGTCTTCAAGAGGACTGTGAATGCATGGCTGGCATGCAGCCCAAGCGTGGAGCTCTTGTCTGACAGGAATGAGACCCTGGGTTCAAACCTAGCAATTAGAGAGGTGGATGCTATAAATGAACACCAGTATCTCCGGAGAAACTTCCCATCCTTAAAGAACAGTATTGAGGATTATACAGCAAACTGAATGACTGGGAAGCTCCCAACAACCCCACATCATGAATAGCACATCATGGCACACAGTAGGTGTGGATAAATCCCACATCATGAACGACAGACACATCATGGCACACAGTAGGTGTGGCTAAATCCCACATCATGAACGACAGACACATCATGGCACACAGTAGGTGTGGATAAATCCCACATCATGAACGACAGACACATCATGGCACACAGTAGGTGTGGATAAGTCCCACATCATGAATGATAGACACATCATGGCACACAGTAGGTGTGGATAAATCCCACATTATGAATGACACATCATGGCACACAGTAGGTGTGGATAAATGATATTATTATCATTTTCCATGAAGTAGCACATCCTTTGGCCCTCAGAAATCTCCATTTTAATCGTCTATATCTCCATTTAGTAACTCGCTGAGACATGGAAACTGCCTCATTTAAATAAATGTCTTCTTCTTTGCATTTATTATACATTTAGGAACAGAGGCTGGTGTCATAAGTAAATGAATAGTCTATTAAATATATGAAAATCCATCAAAAGTCTAAAATCTCGAAGTATAGTATAAAGGTGGGCACATTAGCCCGTGGCTGTGGTCCCAGAGAGTCGAGAGGCTGAAGCGGAAGAGTCTCTTGTGCCCAGGACAACTTGGCAACACTGAGAGGCACCAAAGCAAAATGAAACAGAAAGAAAGGAGAAAAAAGGGGAGGGAGAAAAAATGAAATTGTGTTCAATGCCATTTCTGGTACTCTTTTAAAATACCTGGTTAACATATAGTAGGGTATATTTTATATTTCTCTGCTATCTTTCTCTTTACACATATTTATACATAGTTTACATAAAAATTTTCAAATATGAACTCTTATTCTAAACAATTTCTAAATTTCAATAAATTTTCACTAAATCAGAATATTTTATAAATCAAATCTTGCCCATCCAATAACAGCACATTTTGAGCACCTCCTCGTGAAATCATAGACTAGCATTAGGGGCTAAGTTCAATTAGTATTTTTACTCACAAATATTGAAAATGTGTGAATAAAATTTGTGATACTGGCATGCCCTTATTGGTAAATGTTTGTTTGTCCTTTACAGTAGAGAAATAAACGTCCTCTGAGGGGTCCCACTCCCCGAGTCATCACGCAGTCTGGAGCTATATAAATAAACATGAACTTAGCTTGATTTCAGGGGGGAAGAAGAATCTAGATTAGAGAATATTGTAGCAGCAGTCACCGGAGGGACACCTGGAAAGTGTTTCCAAAGGACCTGTGACCCAATCATAAAAGACAGAGAGTCTAAGGAGCCTGCGGCACATGGGCCCTGATCTGCAGCTTCCAGCCTTCAGGGTTTTCTCCACATCTCTAACCCGCATGCAAAGGGCGATCAGTACCTGGCAGATATTCAAGCACAGTATCCATCACTGAACCCTTATACTGCGAGTTACAAGATCGCTAGGATACAACTCAGGCTGAGGAAAAAAACATAAACATACTGCATCCAAAAATATCTGGACGAAATATTGTTGGAAACAGTTGATTACGTAGGTGTTAGTTCTATCCTCCAGCACCCCTTTTTAATAAAAAGTCATGCTCTGATGTTGACTCATAAAGCACTTATGCCTCAGGCCAGCCACAGAATTCCCCCTAACATCAAGTGCAAATAAAATATGGCCTCCAAGAGCATTGCAGAAAATGACCACAGCTTGGCTCGGTCTTTCTTGGAAAATGAGATAGGATAACAGAACGGCAGTATTAGTAATGTAGTTCCCCGACTTAAGCCCTGGAAGGGGTAAGACCCTTGTCTGTCTTTCTTCCTATCTTACCATGCCAGATAGAAGGAGCTGGGGTTTCAAAGCTGTAGGCACCACTGGAGAGATTGGAGAAAGAAAGAAAAAAATGGGTGAAAGTGTTGGAGCCCTCTCTATACGAACGCCAAGAAGGAGCAAGAATTAGGGATGGTAGAAGTGGGGCTCGGAAGCAGAAGGAAGCCTGAAGGAAGGGGCTGGATGGAAACCCCGTACATTATCTGAGGTACTCTTAATCCAGACTCGGGAAGCTAAAACGATGGCAACTGTCCCATTGTCTCCAGCAGATGAGGGCAGGACTCGAGTTGATCACAAATCATAGAACGGAAGAGAAGGGAGTGATACTTAAAGCCAGTGCGGGAGGACAGCTCAAAAGTTTTCACATCGGTCTTTAAGGAGAGGCCCATTGTTCTCACTGTGTGGTACCTAGACTAGGGGACCCTCAGGAAAGGGGGAAAGCCCATGTCTACCCCATAGCTGTACATGGTGTCTTTGAGAATTCTTAAGTTCTCTTTTTTTCCCCATAAACTTAAAGTAAAACTTCATCACAGAACTCTAGCACTGAAGGCTGTCCAACGCTCCCTTCCTGCCTTGACAGCGTCTAGCACCGACCCAGCATGTGGGAATCTCTCAGCAACTCACCACTGAGCAACCCTGGTACTTCCTTAAACTAACACTTCCGGTGTGTTCACAAGTACAGTAATCTTGCTTGGAGTATAGTTCTTGCCACCACTCTCAGAGAACTAGAAAGTTGGGCCATGCCCATGACCCAGGTCATGAAAGAAAACATTTATCAAGAACCGCTTGCCTTTGAATTTTTTTAATAGATAATTTTAGAACAGTTTTAGGATAAGAACTGAACACGGGTCTAATCCATTCCTGATGAAACTCTTCAGCCAGCCACTTTGAGAGGTGGTTGGTCAGTTTCTTTACAAAATTAAATACACCATGCAAGCCCCCCAGTCATTCGCCATGGAATGTATTCAAATGAGTTAAAAGTTTACAAGCAGACTGGCATGGGGGCTCATATCTGTAATCCCAGCTCAGGACACTGAAGCAAACGTTCTGCTGAAAGTTCCAAGCGATGCTTCCAGGACAACCCCAGCTATAGAGTAAGGCCCTGCCTTAAAAAAAAAAAAGAAAGAAAGAAAGAAAAAGAAAAGAAAATGTACATCCAAACAAAACCTGCTGGGGGGTGGGAGGGCTGGAGAGATGGCTCAGTGGTTAAGAGCACTAAATGCTCTTCCAGAGGTCCTGAGTTCAAATCCCAGCAACCACATGGTGGCTTACAACCATCTATAATGAGATCTGATGCCCTCTTCTGGTGTGTCTGAAGACAGCAACAGTGTACTTACATAATAAATAAGTACATATTTTAAAAAAAAAAAACCTGCTCATCAACTTGATCTTCAAGTGCCAAACTGTGAAAGCGACCATGACATCCTGCAGTAGGTAATAGGTAGTAAACTGTTAACATACCCAAACAACAGAAATGGCATTTAAAAATAAAAAATGGAGCTATCAACCCAGGAGAAGATACTTAGCAGCCTTGAGCACATGTTACTAATTTAAAAGAAACCTGTCTTTAAAAACTACCTGCTATATGATTCAACTATGACATCTGGAGAAAGGGAAGCCATGGAGAAAGTCAGAGGACCAATGGCTGCGGGGAGTTGGGAGAGAGAGTGGCGAAGACATGAAGTAGACTTGTAGGACCAAGAATTGGTTACATCTGTCCAAAGCCATGGCTGGTAGAGTGAACCCTGGTGCCACCTCTGAGCTCTGGTGGAGATGACGTATGGTCACCGGCTATGACCTGTGTGCCAATCTGGTGGGAGGGCAAGTGATGAGATAGGCTGTGTGCCTGTAAAGGTGGGAGCTACACGGGTGATTCCTGGGCCTCCCACTCAAGCCTTGCCCAGGAAAGCTTTTACAAGCAGCCTGCTCAGAATGCCTTAGGATAGACACACTAACTGACTTCGCTGAGACGCTGTGTGCCTGACAGTTTTATGCCTGATGACATTTGGTTCTTAACGCAACCCTGTGAGGTACGTTGTATCATTACCGCCATCCTCATCTTACTGAAAAGGAAATGAGATTTGAAGAGGCTGAGTTACTCGGCCAAAGGTCATCGTCAAATTGGACAGAGCCTAGGATGGTGGTCATTACACCAAGTTGTCTTCAGGCCACAAAAAGTATTCATTATAGCATATAAACACGCTTGTTGATTATGATGGAATAAGAAAGACTGTGAACTGAAATTTCATATGAAGCTATTTATAAATGGGTGGGAAAAGAACACTGTCCCGGCAGCCCCACACACCTATGAGCAAGTTAAAGAGCAACTTTGTATCCAAGAGATTTTCCTGTGTGTTTGGGTGATATTTGCAAACCTTTTTCTGTCAAAAGGAGGGGGTGGAAAAACAGCTAAAAGTTTTCTAATGTAAGAAATTTAAGTTGTTTCTAATGATTTATGCCCTCACTAAAAATGAAAAAGAAAAAACGTTCCTCATTATGTGTAAAATGAAGTAAAATATGACTTCTTCACTTTTTAATGATTTATGGGTTGTACCTCATACTGCGCCCTCACAGGGCATGTACAAAGGTAAGACTCAGATCATTAATAATGCGCAGGACGCCACATCTGGTTGGTCCTCCCAGGTGAATCAAGCCAAAGCCTGATTTAACAGATGGACACTGCACTGTTTCCTGATGGTAAAATCACCAGATGTTTAGAGATTCCAGAAGTACAGAGGCAGGAGGATCGAGTTAATGATGAGGTTCCTGGCATCCCTTTGAATTATCTTACTTTCTAACACTCCCATTTTATTTTAATGCATTGAATGTATATATTCATACACATATATGAATTGTGCTGTTATTTGAAATTTAAAATAAGACTTTTTTCTAGACTATTCTAAAATTAAGCAACAAGTGAATGTTCTCACATGCTGTTACCACATAGTATCCAAAGCTTGTCATTTTTCCTTGTTTTATTTCTCTTTGACTTTCATCTGCAGGTACCCTTACAGTGGCCTGGGCCAGGGGCCTTCTGTGAAGATCTGTTGTTCTTGCTAGGCTGCCTCTCCCTGGCTTTGCAAGGGATGCTCTATTTCTGCTACAGGGCGAGCTGGCTTGCTACAACTTTCCTAGGCTGTGTCTGTTCGTTTTAACTCTCTCCCTCTACAAGTCTCATTCAGAAAGAGGAAGGTTAAAAGGAAGCCAGAAATAGGGATGTCAGGGAGTGAAACTAAAACAATGCACTCAGTAGGGCTACAGGAAGGATTTCATTCTGGTGCGGGTAGAAAGAGCATGAGATTGACATCCATATAAGGAGAAAGACCATAGTTCAAATCCTGGCACCGACAATTACTAACCAAGTGATTTTACCCTTGGACAAGTCACTTAATCACTGCTCCTTAGGTCTCAGCTTTCTCCTCTGTGCATGCTTCCACGGATTGCATTAAAGACTAAATTAAACTGTGCAATTAATAGAAATACACTTTGTACTTTGTACAGAATAAGTTCTTAGACAAGAAGAAAACAGAGAGATAACTGGTGAACCTCATGCATTCCTTCAGGATATTTCTGTGTTAGAATCTGGGTTATCCTAGCTTTAATTCAATTGTTCATCTCACTAATCAAGGTCAGGATCCCACACTTTCCTTAGATAAAAATAGTTACCTTAGAACTGGAAGCTTAGCCAGCATCCCACCATCACCACTACCACCACCACCCACCCACCCCGACAACAGCTAAGCCCTTCCTTCTGAGCACAGTTCTCCACTACGGTTCCCCATTCAGATGGCCTCGGAGTCCATCTATCTACAAAAATAAGCTACAATTAAAAGGAGGAAAAGGGGGGACTTTCTCCAAGGACTTTCCTGTGTGTTTTTAACAGGGTGAAGTTGCCCCAGGGTTTTAAGCACTGTGTTACTGACTGGTGGAACACAGAGGCTTGGTCCCCAAACAGTAAGGTTCAACTTCCCTTCTTCACATTCCCCCTCAAATGCCTGCTGGGTGTCTGTTTAATTAGTGAGCAAATAGCGATTCCCAGAGATTATAGAGTCTTTAGTGTTCACGAGGAGAGAGTCCCAAATGTTTTCCCAGCAGTATACATTATCATTTCCTACTTTTAAATAGTAGGCTGATCAGAATATTAACTACTTGCCAATTTCAACACACCTCTCCTATAAACATCCCCTTCCTGGGCAGGGAGGAAGCCCACACGATGTGATCCCGTGTCGTTCTCTAACTTTCTTTTTTTATGATTGGTGCAGTGCATCTGATTGTTTCCAGGTGTTTCAGGGTTTCTCATGGCCTCCTTGTTACTCCCCCCCCCCCCGCCCTCCTCTCTTGAGTTCCTTTGGCAATGAATGTGACCATGAGGTCCAAGGCCATAAAGGATGTATTCACCACTTCCCTCTTATGTCTGTCTCTTTATTTAACCGCAAGTTCACTGTCTTTACCCATGTTAATTCCCTGGGGTATTCACACAGCATTTGTGTTGAGTGCCTTAATTTTGATCTTCCCTAATCAGTCCCTGCCAGATGGTAGTTAAAGTTTAACGGCCCCTGTAAAAAATGGTTCTCTTTCTTCTTTCATCAGTCACGTGTGTTTACTTAGCTAACTGCTGGATGTTCGGAATGAACACAAAGTGACCACCAGCAAAACGAATTCAACAAACACACCGACTTAATACTTTTCCTGGAAGCCAAAGATGTTGCCTGCCGAGATCCAACCGCCCATTATCCTTACCTTTTATCATCTCTTCTTGGCTGCTCTGTTAGTTTTCTCTTCGTTTTATCTCCTTTCGCTGGTTGCTGGAGGCCTGGCAGTCTTCAGTATGAAGCAATTAAAGTGTGCAGACACATCTCAGTTCAATGGCGTTTAAGTGCTAGCTAGATGGCATTTGGCATATTAGTAGAGCTTTCCTCTCCACACCCATAGGATTCGAGAAAGCGTCATTCTTTATGGTTCAGATAAAGAAGCAGAGACAACTCAAGGGGCCACCCAAGAGGCCATGATAGAAACTTGGCACCCTCGAGAAATAAAATAAAGAGGCAGATACATATAACAAAGCCATCTCTAAATAAATATTATGCCCTTTGTATCTTTACTACCTCCTACCATGAATCCTGAGGGAGCCAGTCCAAAACTAGTAATTAAATAAGGACAGTACATGCCATTTTACAGATGAAGTAACTGAGATGAGTCATATTACCTGATGTCTCGCCAGGCCACACACACATCTCTAGAAGTATCCTGTCGCTTAGATTTACAGTCAATTTATTAAAATATGTAGGGCAATTTAAAAGGAAAAATAAAAGAAACCAAACAAAAGATTATCAGCATTTTTAAAACAAGCATTCTGGGTGACTTTATATACACACACCACTTAAAGCCTATAAAATATAGGTCTCTCAGTCAGAGACTAGCCAACTACAGTCTGTAGGTCAAATTCAGCTCCCTGTCTGTTTTTATAAATAAAGTTTTATTGGTATATCATCGAGTTCATTCCTTTGCACACTGTTTATGACTGCTTTTACATTGTGGTGCTTTCGCAATGTTGAATTGTTTCACCAGACACTACATGTCCTACAAAACCTAAAGTAGTTGCTGTCAGACCCTTCCTGGCAAGGTTTGCCCACCTCTGCTCCAGGATTTTGAATTGTGTCATTGTATATTGTGCTATTTCTACTTTAGAACTTTTACTTGTGACACAGAAATGTTTATCAGGTATTGTCCAACACTGGTTGAAATGTCGTTGACTGGCAGTAGCATTTCAAATGTGAAAGGTTCTAGAGTTGCCTACTAAAGTGTCTGTCTTAATTATAGTGATCACCTCGAAGAGTTAAGAAGCTGCAAATGCTCACCAACTTTTAAAAGATTCATTTAATTTTTAGTTAAATGTATGCGTCCCTGTGTGTATGTGCACGTGAGTGCAAGTCCCCACAGAGGCCAGAAGAAGGCACCAGGTTCCCTGGAGCTGAGGGTAACTGCAAGTGGCTTGATGTGAAAGCTGGCAACAGAACTCTGGTTCTCTGCGAGAGCAGGAAGCACTCTTAACACACTGGCTCCTCATAACATCTTCGTAATTCAGGAAGCAGTATGTGACCACTGTGTAGTCTGCAATGAAGACGAGTCACAACCAGGCAATTAGGGGTAAATGCTGACATTTGGCTACACGTGTAATACGTAGTTTGAAGAAAGATCTATGATCTCTCTGGGTTCCGGTTTCTTCATCTAGAATTAGTGTTATATAATCAATATTCTTAGAGCCATTACAGCATATTCCATTGCCCATATTCTACCTTCCCAAAGTGAAAATAACCTTCAGGCTTCCATTCCCCATTGAGAGGGGGGAGGCACTTTACACCCTCGTGAGTTTATTGTTAGTCCCAGTTTTTAGACAGCCCCTACAAAGATCCTTGAATTCTGGGCAGTCTGATTCTCAGGTAAGTAAAGGAATTGTACTTTAGAATGAAGATCATTGGGCAGCACTGTGAAGATTATGTACTCATGGCTGTACAACAGGAGACTTGTGGTACTAGAGAAATGAAAAAAATGTGCCCAGGTAGAGGACAAGGCGGGCGTCAGTTTTCCACCAGGATTTTGGACGGAGACAGATCAAGAGTTGAAGACATGTGAATGGCAGGGAAAGGAAGGCTGGAGAGAAGCCTGAGTATGTAAACTAACTGTTTCGCAAGCTTGAGGACTGGAATTTAGATATTCAATACCCATGTAAAAACCCTGGTATGGTGCGCGCGCGCGCGCGCGCACACACACACACACACACACACACACACACACACACACACACAATACCTATACCTCACACAGGCACGGTGGTATATGCACACACAGATACACACACACCATACCAATGGTGCATACACCCATGCACACACACACACACACACACACACACACACACCACATATACCTCACACATATACAACATAACCTACATGCAAAATCTTCTTAAATTAAAGCAAAAAGTAAGTGGTAATTTAAAAGCCATTTCTAGAGCATAATAGACGCATCCATGCTGTGGAGTAGGACCCAGAATTCAGCATACATTTTAAAAGTAAACTACAGCCTTACTTTGAAAGTAAAATACAGCTTCTTAAAATATTTTGTTCATAAACAAAGAGATTTAGTGTTTATAGCCAAGCCCGCCTCCCTGTGTGCCTGTTCACTGTTCTTGGTGACCAGGGGCTCTAGAGGGAAAGCTGGAGACGCCATTCCTCATGGAGAATGAACTCTAGAGTCTAGTGGAGAAAGGGGCTCTTGTACCTTTGAGTTGCTCTGTCAGAATTTATAGTCTGACATCCCCGTGCCTCAAAACTTCTACCCAGCCCTAAGACGTTTGTTCCTCCAATATGTATGTAAGTGAACAATCAGAGCAGCTGGTTTATGCATTCCCAGGAGCTGAGGAGTGTTGTCCTCATGTTCAATAAATTACTGTGGGCAGAAGTCAAACAGTGTACATCCACCAACTGCTCTAAACTCCTCAAGCGAGGGAGACGGCGGGAGAAGATGAAGGATGGGATGGGGAGCAAGCCAGGAAATTCTGTACTAATCTAAGGGCTGAGCTAACCCACCTACAACTTTGAGATGTGATTTCTTCATCTGGCCATGAAACCTTAGACCTAAAAATAGATCCACACGTGCTAAATATAAGACCTTAGAAAACCTTTTTCTTTTTATTTATGTATCGCTGTAGCTGTCTTTAGATACAGAGCAGCCGATTTATACATTCCCAGGAGCTGAGGAATGTTCACTGTCGCTGTCCTCAGACACACCAGAAGAGGGCATCGGATCCCATTACTGATGGTTGTGAGCCACCATGTGGTCGCGGAATTTGAACTCAGGACCTTTGGAAGAACGATTAGTGCTCTAAACCGCTAAGCCATCCCTCCTTTAGAAAATCTTAATAGCTATGATGTTCTTTTTACTTGTAGTATCTTCTTACTTTCCTATACACAAAGGTATCCTTCCTTCTATGTCCCCTAAGGAGGAGGATACAGTTATTTTATATGGATAGCTGGTCTGCTACTTTGTTTTGAAAATAATAATCACTGCAAGTAATGCTGGGATTGGCCAATTTTGTTACAGAAGGCCTAGGAGAGGGGGGAGGGGCAAAGATGCTGCCATCAGAGTCTACAATGCAGCTTAAGAGAAAAGTGTTCCTTTCTCTCTTGGCTTATGAGAGCCCCCAGATAGGCAGCCTGTGTTCCATATAGCCAACCAGAGACTAGAGATGGGGACATATCTGCTTCTTCCTCATGTGACTTCCAGGGTCACTTTGGTTTTGCTATCCCAGCCACCAGGAGGGAACAAACCAGAACCAGATATTCACCAAAGGCAACTTGTTTACCTCACTGCCTCCCTGCCACCTTCCGTTGGTAACAATTCCATCATGTCTTCATGTCCAATTCCGTTGGTAACAATTCCATCATGTCTAACAATTCCACCATTAGTCTTGCAGTGAGGACTGGGAAATGAACCACATCAGTGCAGACAGAGTGGAGAGGAGAGAGCAGGGAGAGAACAGACGATGGTGATCTGTGGAATGAGAGGAGGCTGAGGAGGAGGTGTGTCTGTTGCTCAGTGTTTAGGACGATATACTCCCGTGTAAACTTAAGTAATCTCACATTTATAAGGAATATTTGGATAAAATAAATCTGTTACAATGAAATACGATTCACTCGTTCTCACTTTAAGAAATCCTGGAATTTATACAATTGAAGACCTCAGATTCTCTCCTCTCCCAGAACAAAGAGAAACTTTCTTCTGAATTTGGACTTCACTTCTATGTCTGTTGAATTTTGAAATTCGAAAATTTAAAATAAAAACATAAAAACACACAATAATATGATTAATAGTAAAAACAAGTACCTTTACGTATGTTTCATAGTTATGAGAATTTCTTCAGAGATTTTAAAGAGTTTTTCTTTTTTTTATTATTAGTTCTTCAAGAATTTTTGGACAATTAGTTTTGACAGTATTCACAAACCCACCACCTCCTCTCAGATGCACCCCTTTCCATCTTCTCTTTCTTTTTTCACACTTCAAGTCTAATTGTGCAGTCCATACAGTTGAGGATGAGTGGGCTTCAGAGATGTGGCCAACCTACCAGGGAAAACACTCTTGAAGAAAAGGGACTCTCCTCTCCCAGCAGCTATCAGTCGCCTACAGTTCCTCAGCTAGTTGGGATTTCATGCCCACCTCCACTCTCCATGCTGGGACTGACTTGGCCTGGACTTGCACGGATCCTGTGCATGCTGTCACAACCACTGTGAGTCCCTATAGGCAGCTGCCCTGCTGTCTTCAGAGAACAGTGCTGTCTTCTGCTCAACCACTGCCTCTGGCTCTAGCAGTCTTTCTGCCCCACAATGGGCCCTGAGCCTTGGGAGGAGAAGGAACAGTGTAGATCTCCACAGGCTCTTACTCTGCACCTTGACCTGTTGTGGGTGTCTGTCTGCGTTAATCTCCATCTACAGGAAACAGGAGCTTCTCTGATGAGGGTTGGGAGATGTGCTGGTCTATGCACAAGAACAAGTCATTAGGAGTCAGTTTACTCCTATGTCTAGTTCATAGACTAATAACGATAATAATAATGATGAGGATGAGGAGGATAACGATAATAATAATAATAATAGTAATAATAATAATAATAATAATAGACTCTCCCAGGGCCTGTGACCTGACCAAGGTTTGGAACTAAGAAGCAGGGATGTATGGTTATCCTAATATGTAACAAACCAGGCCTCAAAGTAGACCATTCATCTCTTTCGCCCAATTTTAATTTTATTTTTTAAAGGTTTATTTATTTTATGTATTAGTGCTCTATCTGTATATACACCTGGGTGCCACAAGAGGTCATCAGATCACATTATAGATAGATATGAGCCACCATGTGGGTGCTGGGGATTGAACTCAGGACCTCTGGAAGAGCAGCCAGTGCTAAGCCATCTCTCCAGTCCCTTGCCCAATTTTTAAATTGGGTTTCTAGACTTTTTAAATTCAAATCAAGAACATATATAAATATGTTATATATGATATATATGATGTGTGTTTTTAAAGAAGTATTGTTCATTATTATGAAGCCATTTTTTGCAGATGTATTTAATTAGCTATCCAATGCCAAATGGTCAGCCCTGAAAACACAAACAAGTAACAATATACAGACTGAGCAGGTTATATGCAGGAATGTGGTGTGTGAGTGTGTGTGTGTGTGTGTGTGTGTGTGTGTGTACATATACATATATGTCTGTAGCAACAGCTAATAAACAAAGAGACCATGAATTTGAAAGAGAGAGAAGAAAGATTGACTATATGAGAGGGTTTGGAGGAAAAAGAGGGTACTAGAAAATGGTATACTTATATTATCTCATAATTAAAAGAAATCACTTTAGAGATTTATCTATTTTCTTTGTAGGAGTGTTTTGCCTGAGTGTGTATGTGCACCACATGGACATCTGGAGCCCATGGAGGCTGGAAGAGGGTCTTGGATCCCGTAGAATTGCAGACACAGATGGTTGTGAGCCACCATGTGCATGCTGGGAACCAAACTTGGGTTCTCTAAGCAAGTGATTTTAACTGCTGAGCCATCATCTCTCTTGCCCCGATGAGATTTTTTTTTATTCTAAATATTAGATAAACACTAGATCTCTTTCTCCCAGGTAGCAGATGTTCTTTTAAAGTCTTATTTAGATATCTTCAAGTATATACAAAATTGAGATAATACAATGAAATCTAATACCCCTGTCATTCGGTTCACAGTCAGCCCTGCTTCACCATTCCAGAGCTTTTCACACTGGGTCATTTAGAAAGAAAAGTTTATTTCCTGGGTAGATGTTTCAGTAAAAATCTCTGAAGATAAGAACTTCTAAAACCAGGATCGTGGCCGCATTATCAACTCAACAATATGTTTTTAAAGAACCCAATGCCACACCTGCCGTGGTCCCACTGTCCGTGAGGAGGCCGGAAGAAAGACACCTAAGCGCACACCGCTGCGTGTGTGCCACTATGATGGAGAGATGTGTGATGGAGAGACCGCAAAGACGGAGCACGCGGTGGAGAGGAGAAAAGGCAAAGCGGAAGCGCTCGTACACTGTGGAGAAAGGTAGAATTGGAGATTCAGCGGCAATGAGACTTGAGGCGCCTGCGCGGCCACCTGATGTCCTAGCTCTGGCTGCCCCAAAAGACCACATCTGTATTCAGTTACTCTGCTGCACTGGGATCTGTGTCGAAGTCTCTGGCCTGAGTTACTACCAAAGGCCATGCGGATGCTTATGATCTGGGCTGCCAGCAGAGACCATGTGGATATCTGAGGGGTGTATTGCCGCGTGGGAGGAAAGGGGACACAATAACACAGGGAACATGCCGCTCTGAGTGGCCTACACTGACACCTGAGGCCATGGTGAGAACCAAGCCCATGCTGCTGCCACGGGTCATGTCTGGTTCCATGGTCCTAAGGCAGCCAGGATGTCCGAGGTTTGTGCTACCCCATAGGCCATGCAGATGTCCCTGACCTGGGCTGTCACCTGAAACCATGTTGATATCCAAGCACTGTGCTGAGCTGGTCCTGCCCCTCACCTGAGCAAACTGGGAGAGCTGGGTTTGGGAAAGCTGGCCACAAGGGTGTGAGTTCCGGAAAGCAGGCCCCGCCCCTTGCCAGTTGCACTGCTCTTGAGAATGGCCCCTGAACCGCAACTGGTCAGCAAAGAGCTGGCCCGAGTAGTGGAAGAGCAGGTGAGCTGACCCTGAGGGATGAGCAAAGGAGAGTTGGTCCAGCCACTCACACTGTGAGGTGGCATGGGTGAGGGAGAGATGCCCTTCCCCCTACACACCCTTTGACACTTGCGGTAGGCACCTCCCCTGGGCAGCACAGCAGGGCTGGCTCCGGTGGCAAGTGGAAGGTGCATGAAAGCAGGAGACATGACCACCCCTGGCCAGCGTCGGAATTGGGTGAGCCAGCCACAGCCGTGCTGGAGAACTCACCCTGGAGGTGTGAGAGCACGGGAGCTGGCAGGCTGACCAACTCAGCTGCCACGGAGGCCCAGATCCAGGGCTTGGAGTTGGCTCAGCCCAACACCTACCCCATCTGTGAATCCCCGGAGCACTGGAAGGGACAGGTCCTGCAGATCCAAAGCTACCAGATCTCCATGACACAGGGCAACAACAGGATATCTGAGAGGAATCCCAGCGAGGGTCCAGTATGGATGGTGTAGCAGAAGCCAGAGGCCTCAAACCAGACCAATGACTCATTGCAATGGATGTTTGCAAGTAAAGATGTGTGAACAAAAGGGTGTGCTGTGTGACACACTGTGACACACCACAGCTTCCATGACAAGATCTGTTGTTGTTGTTGTTGTTGTTGTTGTTGTTGTTTATTCTATTGTATTTTACTTCATTTTGGTGGGGAGGTTGCAAGGGTGAAGGGTAATTACAAAGGTAGGGGGAGATGAGCAGGATTGGGGTGCATGACGTGAAATTCACAGTCATTAGAAAGTGTCTTTAAAGCATTTTCCCCCTGGGGGAATAAAAAGAAACTAAAAGAGAAAGGGAATAGGGGAGAAGAGACTAATGCCAGGTATCATAAAATTATCCAGTCGTTTTTCAAATTTCCTGCTTGTTTTCTAAGTGTTTTTATAGTTTCATTCAAAACTCAAATACCCAAAACTCCCTAAGTCCCAGTATTCTCTGTTTTTGGAAATGCTCTCATTATAGTTGACGAAGCCAGGATTTGTTGGGGTTTGTCAGCTTGTCTGCCTGATGTTCTTGCAGCATCCCTAATGCTGGAATTTTTACTGGTCGCGTCTGGGCTGTGTAGTGTTCCACGTTCCTCTGTCCTCCGTATTTCCCGTAAACAAGTACTTGACTCGAAACACTTCAACAGTTTCAGTATAAAGTGCATTGGCAAATTACATCACCAATGGTTAATGTAGTCTTGTCAAAGGGTCTCTTTAAAACTTGCTCGACAGTTTTTGATAATTGTTTCTTGTGTCCCTGTATTTAGTCCTTTGAGGTTGCAAAACAGTGGGGTTTTAAAAAATATTTTTTTACATTTCTTAATTATCTTCTCTCTGTGTGTGCATGCATATGGATATACGTACACAAAGGGGAAGGTAGAAGTCCACGCTCTCATCCTACCATGTGGGTCTTAAGGGCAGAACTCAAGGGGTTGGGGATTTAGCTCAGTGGTAGAGCACTTGCCTAGC
The DNA here is from genome assembly GCF_021556685.1 of Rattus norvegicus. Taxonomy (NCBI): domain Eukaryota; kingdom Metazoa; phylum Chordata; class Mammalia; order Rodentia; family Muridae; genus Rattus; species Rattus norvegicus. The sequence continues at coordinate 58,072,968 of NC_141536.1, read as the reverse complement.
AAGCGCAAGGCCCTGGGTTTGGTCCCCAGCTCCGAAAAATAGAAAAGAAAAAAAAAAGGGCAGAACTCAAGCCACTAGCTTGGTAGCAAGCATCTTTACCCACTAAGCCACCTCCAGCAGCACCACAAAAGCAATATTCTAATGTCCTGACGCTAAAAACCCACTTTCATTTGTCAGCTGAAATACTTGTACGAAAGCTACACTCTAAAAAGCCTCCTTCTAGTGAGCTGTTGGCATCCCCCAAAGTTGGGATAGCAAGACAAATGCTGTTTTCCCGTAACAGTTTTCAGAACAATACATTGGTTCCTTGCAATCCTGCAAAGGGGCACCACTGTGGGCTCCACATAGTATTTTTCATTAAACAAACTAAGGACACTTGAACAATTTCTATGCCCAGATCTGTAACAGGAAATGTATAGACTGTCTCCGCTGTCGTAACTAGAGACAAAGAAGCTACCAATATTGGGAGAGTACATAAGCGGTGTGCAGGAGCCAACTTCAGAAGTTTGCTCAGGCCAGAGTCAAGGTAACCCAAACATAAAAGACGAGGAAGAGAGCAAGGAATGGAGACGGCAGGGAATACTCAGGAGTTAAGGGCACCTCTTGCCCTTCCAGAGGACCCAAACTCATTTCCCAGCACCCATGTTGGACAGTTGACAACCACTTCTAACTCCAGCTCCAGGGGACCCTGCACCCTCTCTGGCCTCTGCAGGCACCAGCATTCATATGCACCCGCACACAGAGACACACGTTCATGTGTAATTCTTAAAAGTAAAATAAAATACTGCTTAAAAGAAGAACACAGCTTATACATTTGAGTTTATAAGTTCATGGTGACGCCAAACGGGGTCTTGTAAGTCCAAGTCTAATCGTGTTCATTTTTATTCCAGATGTTTTAGCCTCACTATAGTCAGATTCATTCATATTTTCCTGTGGATCTGTGTTTTGCCTCACCACTGGAGTGTGTGGACACAGAGGCACTAGGCTACATTCCAGTCTCCCTGTTGGGTTGGTGGCTCCTGTGTGTCTCAGGGGAGACAAAACACAACCTAAGATCGGGGTCCCAGCCCATGTTTCTCTGGGTGAGAAACGGCTCAGGCTGGGATGGAGACTGCGGTTCTCAATTTCCTGGGCACCCAGACACTGCTGGGAACCACAGAGTTGAGAAGAGGCGCTGAGACTAAGATGAGCCCCTGGTGAGGGAGAGGGGATCTGGCTTAGCCCCGGGTGAGTGCAGAGGGGCTCTCTGTGGGAGACTTTGGCACTGCTCTGTGTAGTAAACCAGGCCCCACAGGCCGTCCTTGAAGGAGACAGTCCTTGCTTGTCCTTGCTTGTCCTTGCTGTTTATTCGTGGAGGAAAGGGATGCACGTGCCTTACTCAGGGTGAGCCAGAGATTCAATACCCTTTGTAAAAAGGAACGCCCTGGAAGGGAAGCTCACTGGTTAGACATTTGGGGCCTATATCTAGATACCTCATTATCATGACTCTACACTATGTGGCTGGTTGTCATGGTCCTCTTAGTGGGGTGTCCTGGTCATGTGTTCCAGGACAGGAACCTGGTTGGGAGTAGATTCAGATGCCTACCACTCTGAACTATGAGAATTGCTGGGGTTTCTTCTTCTTCTTCTTCTTCTTCTTCTTCTTCTTCTTCTTCTTCTTCTTCTTCTTCTTCTTCTTCTTCTTTTTTTTTTTTTTGGTTCTTTTTTTGGGAGCTGGGGACAGAACCCAGGGCCTTGCGCTTCCTAGGCAAGCGCTCTACCACTGAGCTAAATCCCCAACCCCATGCTGGGGTTTCTTAAATCTGTTCGACCTTACCAGTTGTTCTGTTTGCTGGAACAGTACCACTTGCCCCACATTTTTCCTAAAATCTGTGCTTCGTTATGTTTTGTTCAAGAACTCCCGCACCTCCCCCCCGTACTTATATCACAAAAATAACCTCCTAAATTTTTTAATTGCCTTTCCCATTTAAGTCTTACTTCAGACTATTTTTCAATATCATGCAAGAGATGTTTCAGTGTTTAATTAAAGTCTCAGAAGGAAAGATTAGAGGAAAGTCAAAGAAGATGCTTTAGAAAAACTTCAGCTAGAACTTTTCTGGAATTCAAGTATAAATAAAAAGGACATCTATGCTCTGACACAGGCAAAGCAGCAGACAGGAAGCATACAGTCAGTAAAGGAGGAAGAGGGTGTTCATACAGATGGATGGCAAAGTGGCATTTTTTAGACGTTTATTTATTTGGGGGCAGGGAACGTGCACATACCACAGCTCATGTGTAGACACGCAGACAGCATGCAGAAGTTCGTTCTCCCCTCCTACCATGTCTACCCCAGGGACCGACTTCCTGTTGTCTAAGCACCCTTTGCCAGCTCAGTTCCCTCATTGGCCCTCTCTTTTTTAATGTCAATAATGAAAGTCAGCAAGTACAAAGAAAGAGAGAAAAGTCTCAATTTTAAGACTGTGCTGCTGTCTGCCTGGAGCCCTGCTGACCAGGCTGGCCTAGAAATCAGACCAGGGTCTGCCTCAGCCATCATCAGAGAAGCTCCTTCCTGCAGTTGATGGAAACAAAACCGGAGCCCACAACAGGACAATGTGCAGAGAGCCCCGCAGAGTCTCAGAGAGCCCCGCAGAAGAGAAGGCAGAAAGAGGGTAAGAGTCAGAGCAGACGGGGACACTAAGGGAAACAAGGCATTTCAAAGACAGCTCAACTGACACACATATGTACTTACAAAGATTGTGACAGAATGTGCAGGGCCTGCACAGGTCTAAGACAGAAGGAGTCCTAGCACTGAGAAGGGACGTGAACACGTCCCCATCCCTAACCTAGAAGCTTTCACAAATGAAAAATTAGTTTTCTCGAACAGAGCTGTAGTGGTTTGAATGAAAGGGCACCCCATAGGCCTGTAGTGAATGGCACTATTAGGAGGTGTGGCTTTGCTGGAGTGGGTGTGGCTTTGTTGGAGGATGTGTGTCACTGGAGGGGTGGGCTTCGAGGTTTCAGATGCCCAAGCCAGGCTCACTGTGTCTCTCTCTCCTTTCTGTGTGAGCATATGGATATAGAACTCTCAGCTAACCCTCCAGTTCTATGCCTGCCTACATGCTGCCTTGCTTCCTGCCATGATGATAATGGACTAAATGTGTGAAACTGTAAGCCAGCACCAATTCAATGTTTTCCTTTGTAAGAGCTGCTGTTGTCTTTGTGAGTCTTCACAGCAGTGAAGTCTAACTAACAAGAGTCTCACTGGGTAAACAAACCCTTCTTTTTTTTTCTTTTTTTCTTTTTTTTTTAATTTTTTATTAGATATATTTCTTTACTTACATTTCAAATGTTATTCCCCTTCCCGGTTTCCTGTCCATAAGCTCCAATCCCTTCCCCTCCCCCTTCCCCATACATCCCCCTTATTATCTCCCAATATTCCCCTGCACTGGGGGTCCAACCTTGGCAGAACCAGGGGTTTCCCCTTCCACTGGTGCCCCAACAAAGTTATTCTCTGCTATATATGCAGCTGGAGTCCTGGGTCAGTGGGTTAGTCCCTGGTTGGTTGGCATTGCTGTTTTTATGGGGTTGCAAGCTCCTTCAATTCTTTCAATTCTTCCTCTAATTCCCCCCAAGTGGGTCCTGTTCTCAGGTCAGTGGTTTGCTGCTAGCCCTGACCTCTGTATCGGACATGCTCTGGATGTGTCTCTCAGGAGAGATCTATATCCAGTCCCTTTCCGCATGCACTTTTTAGCTTCATCAATCTTATCTGGTTTTGGTGGCTGTATATATATATATATATATATATATATATATATATATATATATATATATATGTATGTATATATATATATATATGGGCCACATGTGGGTCAGGCTCTGCATGGCCATTCCTTGAGTCGATACTCTAAACTTTGCTTCTGTGTCCCCTCCTATGGATATTTTTCCCTTTTAAGAAGGAGTGGGAGCATCTGCATTTTGGTCATCCTTCTTCTTGAGCTTCCTGTGATCTGTGGATTGCATCTTGGGTAATTTGAGGTTTTTGGCTAATATCAACTTATCAATGAATGCATACCAAATGTGTTTTTCTGTGATTGAGTTACCTCACTCAGGATGATATTTTCTAGTTCATTCCATTTGCTTACGAATTTCATGAAATCATTGTTTTTGATAGCTGAGTAGTACTCCATGTATAGATATACCACATTTTTTTAATCCATTTCTCTGTTGAAGAGCATCTGGGTTCTTTCCAGCCTCTGGCTATTATAAATAAGGCTGCTATGAACATAGTGGAGCATGTGTCTTTGTTATATGTTGGGGCATCTCTTGGGTATATGCCCAGGAAAAGTATAGCTGGGTTCTCAGGTAGTGGAAAGTCCAATTTTCTGAGGAACCTCCAGACTGATTTCCAGAGTGAACAAACCCCTCTTAAGGACAGTCCCCATGCCCAACAGTAGATGTCCAGCACAAAACAAATTCAAAGGCATTTTTAGAGGTTCCTTGTTTCATAATGCTTTATCTGGAAATTACTCCCCACCCATAGGTCTTTTGCATATGTATTGTGGTTTTCAGCCTTGTGTTTTTATAGGATTTGTATGTGTGAATGTTTCTGCCTCTGCATCTATGAGTGTTTCTTGTGCCCCAAGCCCCAGTTCTTTCTCCTGTGTTTGTTTCACCCTATTCGGGTCATTTGTTTTCATTTATTTTATCTTATTTTACCTCACTATTTTTAATTGCTTATTTGTATTCTAATGAGAAAGAGAGAAAGAAATCCAGTGTGGATCTGAGTAAATAAACAATTCCTATAACTCCATAAAACAACAGAAAGCTCCGTTTCCTAAAAACCTGAAGTGCTCACTCACTTTAAAAGACAAACCATATTTTAAAAAGGACAAATATCTGAACATACACCTTTCTAGAGAAGACATAAGAAATGGCCAGTAAGCACTGGAAAGATGTTTAATAGCATTACCCAAAGGCATGCAAATTGAAACCACAATGAGAAGCCAGGCAGAGTGGAACACACCTATATCCCAGTCTGGGGGACGCTACGGCAAGAGAACTATAAGCTCAAGGCTAACCTGTACTGTACTGGAAGGCACTGTCTAAAGAAAAGAAAGAGGGGGGAAAGGGAGAAAGGGAGACTGGAGAGAGAGGAAAAGGAAGAGAAAAAAGAAAGAGAGAGACAATACAGAATAAAATAGCCATACTCACTAGCACAGTTTTTTATTTTAAAATGTTGTTGGAGAAACATTTGTTATTGTTGAAATGGTCAAATGGTGTAATCACTTTGGAAAAGTTGGGCAGTTCCTCAAATGGAAACATTGGCTTGTTGTGTGATCCAACATTCCAGTACAAGATCTTTCTCCAAGCAGTTCAAAATATGTATACAGAAATGTTCACATCAGTATGCTCAAAGCAATTAAATTTGTCCTTCCTGATATAAAATATTAACACATAACAAAAATGCAGTACTGACATATGCCACAAAGTAGAAGAATTTTGAAAACATTACGCTGAGAAAAAGAAACCAAGTCACAAAGGCTACATGTAGCTGGGCACAGGGGAACAAATGTCTTAAATCCCAGCACTTAGGAAGCAAAGGGAGGCAAATCTCTGTGGGTTCGAAGCCAGCCTAGACTTGGTCGCAAGTTCTAGGACAGACAAGACTACATAGTTAGACCTGTTTCAAAATAAAGACTGAATTGTATATGATTCCATTTATATTCAATGGCAAGTATAGGAAAATCTATATAGAGACAGAAAATAGATCAGTAGCTGCCTAGGACTGGGGAAGTAATGAAGTAATGAGACTACTCATTGATAGGAATTTCCAATGGGTTGCAAAATATTTTAAAATTAACTATGCTGATGGCTGCACTGAACTCATCTGTAGCCCTCAGCTCCCTGGTTGGTATGATCGCCTCAGAAGAATTCAGAATAAACACACACAGTGTCATGTAGAAGGTGGGATTTATTAGAGCAAAATTAAGCTGTTAAGCTCTGTAGAGATCTAAGAGTGGACTATGGCCAAAAGGACCATTGTGACCACCTAGATTTTTGGTAGGCTTTATAGTATTTCTAAAGGCTCTGAGGAAGACAACTCTCCATTTACAGGAGACAATGAAATGTCATTGTTCCTTGCCAGAAAGTCTGTGGGAAGATAATAATGTTACGGCCTTCCAGAAAAAACCCAAAACATCATATGCACAACCAGGATCAAAAACAGGACTTGAACTTGATTCATTTTACCAGTATTCAAAATCCACAGTTTCAGATCCTGGTTTTATAAGCTGCGTGTTTTAGTTACTGAGCTGGCTAGTCGTCCCCCCCCCCCTTCCCCCGGAGCTGAGGACCGAACCCAGGGCCTTGTACTTTCTAGGCAAGCGCTCTACCACTGAGCTAAATCCCCAACCCCTGAGCTGGCTAGTCTTATGTCAACTTGCCACAAGCTAGTGCCACTGGAAAGGAGGGAAGCTCCATTGAGAAAAATGTCTCCGTAAGATCCAGCTGTAAGGCATTTTCTTAATCAGTGACCCATGGGAGAGGACCCAGCACTGTGGGTGGGACTATCCCTGAGCTGTTAGTCCTGGATTCTCTAAGAAAGCGAGCTGAGCAAGCCATAGAGAATAAGCCAGTAAGCAGCTAGCTCTCCTCCTTGGTCTCTGCATCAGACCCTGCCTCCAGGTTCCTGCCCTGCTTGAGTTCCTACCCTGACTTCCAATATGGAAGCATAAGTCAAGTAAACCCCTTGCCTCCCAACTTTTTTTTTTCCTTTGGAGGAGGTCATGGTGTTTTGTCCCAGTAACATAAACCCCAACAGAGATGGTTATCTTGTCTGTTGCTGTGCTGATGACAGCAGCTTAAGTAAGAACAGGTTTATTCCAGCTGAAGGATCCAGTTCATCATAGCTGTAGAGCCAGGCCAACAAAGACTTGAAGAACCTGGTCACATTGCATCCACAACCGTGAACCAAGAGCAATGAACACAGGCTGTTGCACACCTAGCTCCCTTCTTTCCCCATCTGCCGCTCTCCTTTTTACACTTCCCATGACCCAGGCTAGAGAATGGTGCCACCCACAGTGGCCCAGTTTTCCCACCTCAATTAAGGCAATCAAGACCATCTTCCATAAGCATACCCAGAGGTCCATCTCTCAGGTGATTCTAGAGTCGGTCAAGCTGGCAATGAACATTGCTCGCTATGAAGGAAGTGTCCATCCTCAATGACTGTCAAGCCCCCAGTGTGTAACTAGCTACCTAGCATAAGTTAATGGAATGGAAAATCCTTACTTGTGCTTTCTGTACAGTAAGTGAATTACATATCCAGCAAAACTGCTGAAAATAAAAAGACAAATTAAAAGATTGTTGGAGCCATCATAGTAAGGTCTTCCTCAGCCTTCTTTTTACTTGTCCCCCATATCAGTGACAGATTATTTCCAGTACAGGGAGATGCAGTGCTAGTTGGCTTATAGGCTCTAGCCAACTAAAAATGGGGCTTTTCCTCCCTGGTCTAGTTTGAAGTGTCATAGAAGAGTGTCTCTAGCTGGCCCTACTGAAGACGTGCCCTCACTCTTCAAGCCACACTGGCAAAGGCCTAAAGGACTATGATCCATCAAGTTTGGGTGGGTAGAGGAGGCTAAGCTCTTACCAGAAGTCGAAGAGAACAAAAAGGAAGGAAGGGAGGAAGAAGAAAGGAAGAAAAAAGGAGAGAGAGGGGGAAGAGGAAGAAGTAAGAAAACGAAATTGTCAAGCTGGGATTTAGAGTTCACCTACATCTTCACATCAAATAACTTATTTATAAATCACAGTCAAGAACCTTAATCAGTTTCCTAACCGAATAATTTGCATCTGGACAATAGAAACCCCCAGCTCATGGGTCAACCTGTAGATGCCCATATTTATGTGAGCCTGGCCAGCTACTTATTACACAAGCCTTTGTCTAAAGAAGGTCTACCCTACTTGGATATCACACAATACAGAAAGGTTACATAATTGAATGATTTTTGTCTAACTTTATGATGACATTTATGTGATTGCTTTTTGGCAATGACCAAGGCCAGAGTCCCTTGGATAAATTAATTTCTTTTAATACCGCTCTTAATCATTTTCCTCAGAGGCTCGTATACTTTAAAATTTACTTGTATTAATTCACCTCAATAAAAAGAATCATTTTTTTCTTCCTTAGCTTCTCATTTATTGTGCTTTTTAAAGTCAATTTTATCAACATAACTTCCGAGATTGCCGAAGTACAAGGATGAATGTCAGAATGCCAAGGGTTTGCAGACGAATCTGACAAGACAGAAAAGGTCAGAGCCGATTTCTTCAGTTTAAATGTGGTTCTGATTATAAAGATTTTACAAGGAGTATTTAGGTTATTTCTTAAAATGACTGTGGTATTCCACTCTGCTTGACGGATTAAATTTTGCTTGGAATGTCCTCTCTGGAGCTCCCACTTTCTGACCAGTTTCCAGTTTGCCCCACCTCATGTTTCTGCTCTTGGTTTAGATGTCATCTTGTCAAGTTTTTCCATGCGGGACAGGACAGGTACCACTCCAAATACTCTCGGTGGGACAACTGAACTGAGCCAATTAGGTCAGATAATAATATTCTATAAGTATTGATTCTTTTTTGGTTGAATCAGATGTTAAGACCTAAAGATCTTGCTAAAGGACATAAGAGAATTTTTGTATCGACCTAAAATTATTTCTAAAATTATAGCTTTATTGGGCTATAATTCACCCACCTATTTAAAGTCTATCCTCTGGTGGTTTCTCAAATCTTCACAAGGTTGTGTAATTGTCACTACCTTTCAAAACATTTCTGTGGACTGGAGAGATAACTCAGAGGTCAAGAGCACCTGTTGCTCTTCCAGAGAACCCAGGTTCAGTTCCCAACAAGGCAGTTAACAGTCGTCTGTGACTTCAATCCCAGAGAATCTGATGACCTCTCTGTCCTCCATAGACACCAGGTGTGCATGTAGTTTATAGACACACATGCAGACAAAACACCCGTTCCACATAAAACAAAACAAATGGTTTTTTTTTTTTAAGAATCATTTTCAGGGCTTTGGAGAAATGGCTCAGCAGGTGAGAGCAGGTAGTGCTCATCCAGACGACTTGTGTTTAGTTCCCAGCACCTCTGTCACATGCTCACAACCATGGGTGACTCCAGCTCCAGTCGTATTAAATTATGGCCCACCCTAATCTAATATGACCTTATTTTGACTTGATTATAATTGCAAAAATCCCTATTCCCAAATAATGCCATTGTCATGAACACAGAGGACTTCACTGTGCATATTAGAGGGGCACAGATAAAGTCATAACAAGAAGAACTTGTCATGTGTTCTACAGGGACCTTTAGAACACAAGTTTTAGGGGTTGGGGATTTAGCTCAGTGGTAGAGCGCTTGCCTAGCAAGCACAAGGCCCTGGGTTCAGTTCCCAACTCTGAAAAAAAAAAAAAGAACACAAGTTTTATTTTATTTGTTTGGATGAACTGTAACATTTACTTTTCTGCTGCTTATATTTTGGCTGCTGTTTTGTGTTTATAATATCAATTTTGAATGGATACCTAATATCCTGATGAGCTTTTATCCTCAAATTCAAGCAACCTAGAATCGCCTGGACTAAAGAAGGCCCCAATTGGCCTGTGGTAGTTATCTGTAAGAGATTGTCTTGATTGATGGCTGAGGTGGGAGGGTCCGCCCACTGTGGGCAGCACCTAAATAGGTGGGCCTGAACTATATAAGATAGCTAGATGATGAAGATACACAAGCCTCAGACACAGAGCAAGGAAAAATCAAGCTGGTACCAACCTAGGATCTTCGTCCCGCTGGCTAACTTTAGAAGTGCTAAAAAGGTCTTTACTTTCTGTTTATGCATGCAACCAGGAGAGTGAAATTACCATCAGTCTTACCCGGCTGAGAACTCTGTGAGCTACAGTAATTACCAGCCTAAGAAGACATGGCCCCTGGTATGATCATGGCACGTATGTAATGGGAGTGACCAATCACCTCACACTTGGATCTAAGGCCCATTCTATAAAACAGAACTCAAGCCCGGCACCATCAATAGGCCCAAGAAACTTCTTTCCTATATATGTTGAATTATCTGCAGATGAACTGAAGTACCTAACACAGTATGGGTGCTATATAAATAATTGTTATGCCATACTGTTTGGGGGAATAAGGACTAAGAGTCAGTACATGTTTAGTAAAGGTGGATTTTGTTCCTACTGATTTTTCATCCACACTTAAATCCTCTCTGCAGACTCCACAGACAGACCTTACAGCCAACTAAGATTAATAACTGTTTCAAGGGAATGCTTTCCCACATGCTACACCAGTTGGCCAGTCCATGAATGGAGACCCTGGACTACAACACTCTTCAGTCTTTTCCTGTACCTGAAACTCCGGAATGGAAAATTCCTGACTTTTTAGTAGATTGTCTTCTGAGCACTTTGCCCATTTCAAAACCATGCGTTCTCCTTCTTGATCATATTTTATGAAATAAATAACATAATGCATGCTAGAATCCATAGGCTGATCTCCCAAATCCTGTTTTAGTAGAGCCACAAAGCCAAGCTTAAAATAAAAAGGAACAAAAAATTCAAGATAAATCATTTTTACTAATACCAATTTAATTACTTATGTTTTTTAAAATAAACTACAAACCTTGCCCTACAGAGAGAGAGAGAGAGAGAGAGAGAGAGAGAGAGAGAGAGAGAGAGAGAGAGATTAGAGAGATGGTCTGTAAGCGAAGGGTGTTGGGGGGTTACCTGGAAGAGAATGGGGGGACAAGGGACCCAAAGAAGGACGCCAAGACAAGAGTCTGATCAAGGTGACAATTTTATTTTTTCCCAAGGCTGAATTTATACCATAACATGGGTAACAGAGGGAGGGGGGAAGCGTGAAACATTTACACAGGCCAAGGACACAATATTCGTGTGGTCAGGGACTCGGCTGATGTTGACAGGATGTCAGAAATGTCACAGGTTTGTCATATCTATTAGTCAGCAGGATGTTGGTTTTTCAGAAAGGTTACAGGTCATCACATTGGGTATCTTGATGTATCATATTATTATTATTCATTTTGACCACCAGATTTGTATTGGTCTTCTGCAACTGGCTGGGGATTTTCCATGAACCCAGTCATACTTAACTCTAATCATAATAATAACATCAACAATGGAGGGCTTCAAGGGCATCGCTCCCAACATCTCCCCCTTCCTTATAGTCAAATGAAAAGGTGACCAAATGGCCATGCTGTCCTGGAATGAGCCCCTCGGGAACTGTGTCTGTCTTAGGTTGGAGTGATATTTGTCACATGGCCAAGAGAATATTGTGGCCAGGGTCCGTCATGGGATAAGGCAGCAGCTAATGGCGACCCTCCTGTCTTAGGCCCTTTATTTGTGAATTGACTGTCCAGCTCAGCACGCAGGGGTAATGATTTGTTGATGTTTCAGCAAAGACATCAGGACGGCAGGCAGAAAAGAATGTTGGCCTCATTTGGCTAAAGGACAAAAATGTCCTTGCCTGGGCTGGGAGGAGATGTGTAGGTGGCCATCATCAAAGCATCCTCCATAGCTAGCCTAAGATAATATACCTGAATAGGTTTTGCTGCTATATTATCTACCTGTTGTTTAATAAAGCTGGTTAAACGATTAAATGTCCAAAAGTGCCAAAAAATATAACCAAAAGAAGGCCTACTAGGGGGCCCAACAGAGAGGGAAGCAGGTTGGACAACCGAGGGGAGGTGGAGAACCAATTTTGATATCAGCTTTCAGCTTTTTCTCTTTCTTGTTTTCTCTTTTTTAATCCTTTTTTGACCTTTTTCATGTTCTCTTTAACCATATTCTAATACACAGGAAGTTTCCAAATACTGCCTTTCTCTCACAAACCAGAATTCACTGTGATTGCTCAAAGCTGGGAAATTAAAGATGAAAAGCCAATCAGAAATAAATACAATTGTTCGCATATGCAGTTTACATAAAAGGGGGACCAGACAATTGTTCTTTTTGATTAACTTCTGACTCTTAAAGACAGTGTGAGTCAAAATTAAAATAGTCAAATATACTTAAAACACTTCATAGTTGATAGATATGGGAGTTTAAAATTGAATGAATTTGTGTGATTGTAAATGTTTATCGTGAAATATCACAGAAGGGATGCCACCAGGCAGGGAAATACAATTTTCACTGATGTTAAACATCTTAAATAATTTGGAGAAACCTCAGCATTGAATTATAACCATCAGAAAAAAAAATAAAGACATAAGCAAACCCCAACTCAGTACAGTATCAATAACTGAAAGTTAAATATGTTGATACATAGAAGGAAAAGATAACATGTTGACTGCCATTGTTGACATTCTCAAAATAAATCAAATAGACAATTCAATTTGGGTTCCTGTAACAATCATCATTGTGTTATCCAAAAAGCCAAATCCTAAGAAATGTATCGCATTGTGGAAGAACACATATCTCAGCTGTCCTGGAGTGGGTGGTAGAGCTTCCAATTCTTCTTGTGTGTCGGCAATGGTCTTGAAGTGGTGCAGTTCTTTGAGCAAGCAGCTCCTCTCAGTGGAGTGCAGGCTGTGGATGAAGTCGCGTGTACCTTGTACTGTGTTCAGTGCCTCCCTGGGCTCCTTCTTTGGATCAGTGTCCAGAAGCGGGGGAGTAGGAATGTCCAGGTTCTTTTAACAATTTTATGGTAAATATAATCCCTGTATTGGCACCTGATTGAAACATTCTAAGACCCCAAGTATATCCACGTGTCCAATCCTGGTTTCAACCCACGGAGGTAAATTTAATATTTAGGGGGATGTACCATCCCTTTGCTTTAGAATTAGAACCTTCACAATGGGAATCTGGGATATGCATATTAGTAGGACGGGAGGTATTATAAGTCAAACAACACAGTGTATTAGGTGATAAAGTTCTTAAGAACAGAGGAAAGGGGCCAGGCAAGAAAGCTAGGGGGTGGCCTGGAGAGAGCTGGTGGAACAACCAGATCAGGTGACAAACAGCATTCAGTCACACAGCTAAACGAGGAAGCTTTTTTGGGATGAGAAGGCCAGTGCATAAACAAGTGCAAGCTTTGTGCCTGTGAAACAGAATGGCGAGCAGAGGGGTAGCTGGAGTCTGTTACCTGCTGTCTCTCTGGACTTAGATTCTCCCTTAAGGAGTACCTCCCTTCAGTGTCAGCTCGGTGGCTCTGCCTCTCAAGAGACCCAGCCTCTAAAGGATGCTAGGATTCCAGTAAGAACTAATTAACAAAAGGATGGAGAGATGGTTAGGACCTGGGTGCTAGATGCCAAGTGGCTGACAAAAGAATTGTATAGTTTATCTGCTCTAGGGGGGGAAGTTTCTTCCAGGCTCTCAGACATGCCTGGTGACCTTGAGCCAAAAGACCAGGAGAAAATAGCATCTGAGTATTGAAGGAGGCTCGCCCAGGGGGGTGTTGTCCGATTGAAGCCTCGGGTATCAGAGAGCAAGCTATAGTCAGAAATAACTGGCTTTAAGGACTCTTTCTGTTGCCATTCCTGAGGCAGGAGTCACAGTTGAGCGAGCTTCCTGCCTCTTATATCCAATATAGAGTTTGCTAACACTGGAATACTGGCCTTTAATAAAAGTATACCTCTCCCGTGCCTCTGAATTCCAGGTCTTCAGTAGCTGTCCTTCACCAACCTGTCTCACTGGGTTAGAGGGCCATGGAAAGAAAACAATGATCCTGACCTTGGCCACAGCCTCCAGATGGAGTAAGCTGAAGAGCCGGTGCCAAGACTTTCTCCTCTCATCATCCTAGAGTAAAGCCTGTTCTGTCTGGCAAAACAAAGTTCCTCACAGTCTGCTGCAGACTCTTTCTGAAACTACTTTAGTGGCTCCCTTGCCCCCCAACCTGGGGCATTTTGACCACAGGGGCAGGAACTGACTGCTGCGGGGATAGGATCAGAGGCACTCTCTATGTCAGTGATGACTAACAGGGAAGGTTACTTAATGCTGGAGACCGACTCCTCTCTTGGAATAGGGCCAGCAGATAAGGCAGGCTCCCTGGCAGAAAACAATTTCTCTCAAGCAAATTATTTCCAAGCTAAGCACAAAGAGGACCAAGTAAAACTCTTTGACAAACAAAACAAACAAATGATTTCAAACACAGTCGTCAGTCCATGATTTCAAACACAGTTGTCAGTCCATGATTTCAAACACAGTCGTCAGTCCAAGTCCAAAAACAAAACAAAAGCCAAAAAGATACTCAGCAATACCACAGAAAACAAACTAGACAAACAAGACCAAGACAAGGCATCCTATAACCAATTTCCACAGATGCCTGGTACCTTCAGTACCTGGCCCAAACTGCAGCTTAACCTTAGCTGCTTCTGGGATGAGGTGGGCTGTCTGATCCCACCTCCCCAACGGGATTCTAGAGCTTCCTCTAGATTCCTTCCTCCTCCTAGAGCATCCTTTAGGGCCCGTGGCCTGTGACAACTAGCACGTCTGCCTGTCCCAGCACGTCACGGGACCCACAGCAACCACCAAGGGGACTCAAACCCCTCAGACAGCAGACGCAGACAACACAGGACAACATGAAACAAAGACAAGACATGACACAGAGACAAAACAGAAAGTAACACAGAACACAAAACACAGATTTGCTCGCGCTTACCTCCGATCTCTTAGCCAATTGTGGTCTGGGGGAAGTGCAATTCCTGGCAGGTGCACCAAAATGTTGTAAGACCCCATAGTGGCCTTACCTCAGGAGCGCCACCCACAGAGCACAGATTGACAAAGTGACCGCTGCAATAGCATGAGGGTATAAAACAGGGAGAGGCAACCTCAAACCCAAAAAGCACACAATTTTTATTCATTACAGAGGGCAGATTTCAGCAACAAGGTTAGCCGATCCGTTAAACAATCACTAACTCTGCACTATCTTTTGTATCAATTGTTCCCTCCTGGGGGAACTATGGACAAATATTTCATACAAAATCTAAAACTTTTTTTTAACCCTATTCTTCACGTCTTGAGAGACTCCCTGAGTCCTGTCACAAAAGGTAACTGTAGAATGCTTGTCCCATCACTCACCACTGAGATCTGCGTCGTCCGGGGAGAAACACACACCAAGTCTCTGAATCAAGATCGGGCAGTCCATGGTTGCCAGAAGCCGGGGAGCAAAGGCTCCGACAAGCAAGGAAGACAGGCCTGCCTATTGGGGGGGGGGGGGGGCGCACGACTTTCTCCTGCAGAAGACCTCCAAACAGCCGCACGCTGGGCACACAGTCAGTGCTCTTTACCACTGAGCCATCTCTCCAACCCAAGAGACAGTTTTTTTTTTCTTTTTTTCTTTATTAACTTGAGTATTTCTTATTTACATTTCGATTGTTATTCTCTTTCCCGGTTTCCGGGCCAACATCCCCCTAACCCCTCCCCCTCCCCTTCTCTATGGGTGTTCCCCTCCCCATCCTCCCCCCATTACGACCCTCCCCCCAACAATCACGTTCACTGGGGATTCAGTCTTGGCAGGACCAAGGGCTTCCCCTTCCACTGGTGCTCTTACTAGGATATTCATTGCTACCTATGAGGTCAGAGTCCAGGGTCAGTCCATGTATAGTCTTTGGGTAGTGGCTTAGTCCCTGGAAGCTCTCGTTGCTTGGCATTGTTGCTCATATGGGGTCTTGAACCCCTTCAAGCTCTTCCAGTCCTTTCTCTCATTCCTTCAACGGGGGTCCCGTTCTCAGTTCAGTGGTTTGCTGCTGGCATTCGCCTATGTATTTGCTGTATTCTGTCTGTGTCTCTCAGGAGCGATCTACATCCGGTTCCTGTCAGCCTGCACTTCTTTGCTTCGTCCATCTTGTCTAATTGGATGGCTGTATATTTATGGGCCACATGTAGGGCAGGCTCTGAATGGGTGTTCCTTCTGTCTCTGTTTTAATCTTTGCCTCCCTATTCCCTGCCAAGGGTATTCTTGTTCCCCTTTTAAAGAAGGAGTGAAGCATTCCCATTTTGACCATCCGTCTTGAGTTTCATGTGTTCTGTACATCTAGGGTCATTCGAGCATTTGGGCTAATAGCCACTTATCAATGAGTGCATACCATGTGCGTTTTTCTGTGATTGGGTTACCTCACTCAGGATGATATTTTCCAGTTCCATCCATTTGCCTATGAATTTCATAAAGTCATTGTTTTTGATAGCTGAGTAATATTCCACTGTGTAGATGTACCACATTTTCTGTATCCATTCCTCTGTTGAAGGGCATCTGGGTTCTTTCCAGCTTCTGGCTATTATAAATAAGGCTGCTATGAACATAGTGGAGCACGTGTCTTTGTTATATGTTGGGGCATCTTTTGGGTATATGCCCAAGAGAGCTATAGCTGGATCCTCAGGCAGTTCAATGTCCAATTTTCTGAGGAACCTCCAGACTGATTTCCAGAATGGTTGTACCAGTCTGCAATCCCACCAACAATGGAGGAGAGTTCCTCTTTCTCCACATCCTCGCCAGCATTTGCTGTCACCTGAGTTTTTGATCTTAGCCATTCTCACTGGTGTGAGGTGAAATCTCAGGGTTGTTTTGATTTGCATTTGCCTTATGACTAAAGATGTTGAACATTTCTTTAGGTGTTTCTCAGCCATTTGGCATTCCTCAGCTGTGAATTCTTTGTTTAGCTCTGAACCCCATTTTAATAGGGTTATTTGTCTCCCTGCGGTCTAACTTCTTGAGTTCTTTGTATATTTTGGATATAAGCCCTCTATCTGTTGTAGGATTGGTAAAGATCTTCTCCCAATCTGTTGGTTGCCGTTTTGTCCTAACCACAGTGTCCTTTGCCTTACAGAAGCTTTGCAGTTTTATGAGATCCCATTTGTCAATTCTTGATCTTAGAGCGTAAGCCATTGGTGTTTTGTTCAGGAAATTTTCTGCAGTGCCCATGTGTTCGAGATGCTTCCCCACTTTTTCTTCTATTAGTTTGAGTATATCTGGTTTGATGTGGAGGTCCTTGATCCACTTGGACTTAAGCTTTGTACAGGGTGATAAGCATGAATCGATCTGCATTCTTCTACATGTTGACCTCCAGTTGAACCAGCACCATTTGCTGAAAATGCTATCTTTTTTCCATTGGATGGTTTTGGCTCCTTTGTCAAAAATCAAGTGACCATAGGTGTGTGGGTTCATTTCTGGGTCTTCAATTCTATTCCATTGGTTTATCTGTCTGTCTCTGTACCAATATCATGCAGTTTTTATCACTATTGCTCTGTAATACTGCTTGAGTTCAGGGATAGTGATTCCCCCGGAAGTCCTTTTATTGTTGAGGATAGTTTTAGCTATCCTGGGTTTTTTGTTATTCCAGATGAATTTGCAAATTGTTCTGTCTAACTCTTTGAAGAATTGGATTGGTATTTTGATGGGGATTGCATTGAATCTGTAGATCGCTTTTGGTAAAATGGCCATTTTTACTATATTAATCCTGCCAATCCATGAGCATGGGAGATCTTTCCATCTGGGATCAAGAGACAGTTTTGAAGGACTGAATAACCCAGCAATTATTCCTTGGTATTATCCAAAGCAGTTGAAAAGTTATGTGCACATGAACCCCTGTGTACATCAGCACATTCATTCGTTATTGCTAAGTGTTTGGAACAACCAAATGTCCGTGAAGAGATGAATGAATGAGTTCTAACACTCTCAGATACATACAAAGAAGCAAGTGACAGAATATTATTTATCATTAAAAAAAGAAATGAAGGGGTTGGGGATTTAGCTTAGTGGTAGAGCGCTTGCCTAGCAAGCGCAAGGCCCTAGGTTCGGTCCCCAGCTCCGAAAAAAAAAAAAAAGAAATGAGCTATCAAGCCATGGAAAGACATAGAAGAAATGAGATGTGTGGTACCCAGACAATCGACCAGCTAGGATTCAGTCACTCAGCATCATGAAAAGGCACAGTCATGGAGACAGTGGGTTCCTGGTTGCAGGGCATTAAAAAGAAGATCTCATTGGATGGATCAAGCACAGGTTTTAGGTTCTGTAAAACTATTCTGCGTGAAGCAGTCATGGTGAATGTATGTTATTATACATTTGTTTAAACTCACAGGATGATGACTGCAAAGGTATAGAGTGTAAACTCTGGACTTCGGATTTGTTGATGTGGGGCCATCCATTGTGATGGATGTGCCACGGTGATGGGGAACGGTGGCAGCAGGCATGGGGATCAGGGCGTGTATGAGCAAACTCTGTACCTTCTCTTGGTACCTAGAACTGACCTAAAAAATTAAATCTATCCAAAACATATGAAGTAATTTTACCTAAAGGGCCAAACTAGAGAAGGTTTTCAAGTACAGATTATAAACCTACATGGGAAAAAAATCTAGATCAAAACTTAAATTAAAAAAATATAAATAAATAAAAGCCAAAACAAAGAGCTAGCAGCATCTTCAAAGGAGCAACACGGCTGCCCAAGCCTCCGGCTTTCAAGTATTTCATGTCCGCAGTTCTTTAGAATGGCTTCCAGCTCGCTGAAGAGAGCGTGCTTCCCCCCAGGCTGAATTACAACACTGAGGCAGAGCCAGAGAGAAATATAATCAACCATTTGTTGATTATTTATTCTTTAATCATGTCCTCAAGCACCTACAGATGTAAGGAGGCATGTGGCCTTAGACTGGAGCTGTTTGCGAACAGCAGGATTGCCTGGCCCAAGAAATGGCGCTCGCTGTGTGATGAAAGCCGCCACTAAAAGCGTGTTTGGTTAGCACCTATGCCCTACTGCAGTTGGCAGGGCACATCCTCTGTGGGCATGCTGCCAGCCTAACAGATGGGCCTGAATGTAACCCTGCCAGAAAATCAGTGTGCGCGGTGAGTTCACAACTGTGGTTAGATTCCTTTCCAAGGATGTTGCATGTACTTAGGCTGCCTGGCAAAAACAGACAACTTCCGTGTTTTCAAACAGCATTAATATGTAAATCATTCTTCCCGTCAGTGGTTTCCCCAGAACAGCAGTGCCAGCAGCATTTGGGAAATTGGTAGAAATGTGACTTCTCGGGCTCTACCGTAACTTAATAAACCAGACCCAACTAGGTTCGCTAGATATATCCAGCCCACCGGATAACTCTGATGCAGCCGGTATGTGAACTACCGCTCTAAACCACTGAGGTTCCCCGTGCATAGCACTATTTTTCAAAAACAGAGAAATTTTTCAAAATAATGGTATGACTGGGGAGATGTCTCCGCGGCTCTTGCAGAGGACTGGAGTTTCGTTCCTGCTGCCCACATTACTCGGCTCACAACTGCTTATAATTCTAGTTCCAAAGGAGCTGAAGCCCCTTCTCAGCCTCCAAGGGCACCCACACATACGTGTACATAAAATAAAGTGTTTTTATAAATAAAAGAAAAGCATTTAGCCAATGTTGTCGAATTTCCCAAAATATACAAGATGGCTTTAATCAAAATAGCAGTGGTGAGAGCAAAGTCAACACAAGACCAGACTCTTAGACATGACTGGGGTATAAGAAAGATCCCCAGAACAGGGGCTTGGAAATAGGAGCTAAGAGGGACATAGAGGATTAACTGAGTCCCAGAGTGTAAGCAGAGGCCTTTGGTGTGATATTTATTAAGTAGCAACTTTGAGTCAATCATCTGTGGAAGAATGGGGACGCAAGCAGGATTGAGCAGGGGCAGAAGCCAAATGGGGAGAGTTGGAACTAGAGTGGTTGACCAAAGTCACCGTAATTTGCGCAGAGATAGTAGGGCTAAGGTTTGGGATATGGAGGTGATGTGCCCTGGGGAGGTATGACCTGGGGCTACACTGTTCTACTTTGCTAAACACTGAAGGGACCAACAAGTGATAGTCGTCAACCCATAAGGCTCTGAACAGCAGAGCTGACAGGTCCTTCATTTAAAAAGGATCTTAGTGTTGCTTCACGGAAATGGACACGATATGTAGAACAACGAGAAACTCTAGCAGTTGACGCTGTTTCCTAGGTCAGCCTTCATAACAAATGCCCTAATCAGAACAGACTTGCCAGAACCTGGTTGTTACCTATGATGGTGGGAAGCTGCAGATTAGTGAACACTATCTTTGTGCCTGTGTGCATGCGGGGGTGTGTGTGTGTGTGTGTGTGTGTGTGTGTGTGTGTGTGTGTGGTGATGGCAGTGGTGGTACTCTTCTTCTTGTTGTTGTTTGCACATGTGTGGTCATATGTATGTGACTGCTCATGCATGTGTGTTCATATAGAGGCCAGAGGACAACCTCAAATGTCATTCGTCAGGAGCTATCACCATATTTTTTGAGGTAGAGTCTCTTATTGGCCTGAGCTCCCTAGGTAGTCCAATCTGACTGGTCAGCAAGCCCCAGGGAACTATTTGACTCCAGTCCTTTTTGTTAAGATTATGAGCACAAGCCACGGTGTCTAGTTTTTTAGGTGTGTTCTGGGGAATCAAACCCAGGTCCTCATACTTACACAACAAGCACTTCAAACAACTGAGTCATCTCTCCAGCACCCCCAACCCCAACTTAGAATGGTCTAGAAAATGGAATTGGTCAATGACGCCATAGAAGTTCCCTCAAAACCAACAGCAAGACACTGTACAGAGGTAGGCCACCACTTGCATCCAGCCCAGCTGGTAACCTGCCCGAGTATGCCTGTGCTTTAGACATCACCTCCCTGTCATTCATTAGCTTTGTCCAGTGAAACATTGACATCTGCCTAGGCAATTTACTCAGTGTGGCCTTTTGAGAACAGCTCCAGCCCGTTCAGTCGCCCATGCCGCCTTGAATGTCAGAATGGTTCACTCAGACTCTGTTAATCCATCTCAGAATCTGACTATGTTGATTCCACCACACCCTGTCTGGAATCCTGCTTTGACCTAAACCAAACTCACTGGGCATCACCAACATAGCTGCTGCTTGGAGAAATGTACAGCAGGATTCCCAGTTCACCTTAACTAACACCTTAAAAAAATACTTTTTATTGATTCTTTGTGAATTTCACATCATACACGTCAATCCCACTCATCTCCCCATCCCTTCATATCCACCTGCATGCATGCAACTTCCCCCAGAAAAAAATATAATAAGTAAATGAATAAAAACTATCTTGTAGGCCGGGTCCAGCCGGATGCTTACTTGGTTCTTAGAACTGGTCCCTTCCCGCCCTCCAGCAGCTCATAGATGGGATAGATGTCGGGATAGGCAACTCACAGCCCCGGATCTGGGCCTCGGTGGCAGCTGAGTGGGTCAGCCCCACCAGGCCTCCTGCACCCACACCACTAGGGCCAGCTCTCCAGCACTGCCCTGGTTAACTCACCCAACACTGCAGCTGGCCAGCTCACCTGCAGTCCTGTCCTTGGGGCCAGCTCACCTGCCCCCACAACACCAGGGCCAGCTCTACAATGCTTGCCCAGGTGAAGAACAGGGCCCACTCTTCTGAGTGCTGCAGCCAACAAGAGGTGGGGCCAGCTCTCCAGAATGTCACAGCCAGTGAAGGCCAGGCTCAACTTTGTACAACCTTTGGACATCGACATGGTCCTAGGTGGCAGCTCAAACCAGGGACATCTGCATGGCCCTTGGTGGTAATGTGGGCCACAGAGATTTACACCGACCCCTGATGCTGCATGGCGGTGCACTCGGACATGGCCCTCAGTGGCAGCTCTGGCTTGGACTTCACCCTGGCCTCACGTGGCAGGGCAGGCTCCTCACAGAGCACTGTTCCTCTCCACTCTCACGTCTCCAGTTCTGCCTCTCTTCACAACGCTCAGATTGCTCTGCTTGTCTTTCTCTCCCATCTCTCCACTACTTTCTTGCATAGCAAGTGGCCCTGTTGCAGGAAGGCCACATGGAGGGCACGCCTCTGGGTATCTTCTGCCCACCTTAATTAACACCTCAATTTGAAGTCTGTGATTTGGTTCAAATCCCTTAGCCACTAGTTAGGACAATCCCCTGAACTTTCTTTTTTTTTTTTTTCCAGAGCTGAGGACTGAACCCAGGGCCTTGTGCTTGCTAGGCAAGCGCTCTACCACTGAGCTAAATCCCCAACCCGTCCCCTGGACTTTCATCTCATACGGCATCAGTTGACTGACATATCTTTTGTCTTAGTTAAGGTTTATTATTGTATAAAAAAAACCATGACCAAAGCACTGTGAGGAGGAGTGGGCTCATTTCACTTCACAGCTTCTCAGTCTATTACTGAGGGAATCCAGCACAAAAAATTCAGGGAAGGACCCTGGAGGCAGGAACTGTAGCAGAAGCCTTGGAGAAGTGCTGGAGGTCAGAGGACATCTCTGTGGAGTCAGTTCTCTATGTCCATCTTTTCATGGATTTGGGGGGTTGACCTCAGGTTGCTAGGCTAACAGCAAGTGTCTATCCACTGAGCCCAACCTACTGGTCCTATCCTCACATCCTCATAAATCTACCGTACAGGACAACCACCGGTGAACTATAAATAATTGATGACATGTCAACGGCCCTTAAATGGCTCCTTTAGCAAATTACTTTGCTTACAAGAGCAAAATATTCACTGCCGGTTCTCCAAGTCATTTCTTTCTAAGACTTAGGGTGAAAAGTGGGGTCTCAGGGCAGTCAGTGAGCATGGACCAGAGCAAGAACAAAAGCAGACTCGGGAGTGAGAGCTGAGCATTCTGCAAAGGGTTCTACCAGAAACCCAGCCCAGGTCCTTCCCTCCTGTCTTCTCCCATCCTGTCGGCATCACCCTAGAACTAGATCCCTCTTTCTTACCTAGTTCTTCTTACAGCAGGCTTAATTAGCATCTTACTTTCTTCAGAATGTGCTTCCTCAAACCCGGCTCTGCTCTTGGTCTCTATCCTTCTATATCAATTACTATTACCCACTGCATACTCTGCTTCCCAAATCCAATGCTCATAAGTGAGCAGAAGACGGGTCAATAGAGTCTTTGGAGTCATGTCACCTCATCAGTTGCTCTCTGATCTTTTTTTTTTTTCTTTTTTTCAGAGCTAGGGACCGAACCCAGGGCCTTGCGCGTGCTAGGCAAGCGCTCTACCACTGAGCTAAATCCCAAACCCCGCTCTCTGATCTTATAGTTTGGCTCCCGCTACTCCGTCGTTCATAGGAAAGGCAGATGTATATGGCACCAAAAACACAGTTACCCTCAAATGCCTCTAGTTGGGACAATGTACAACCCCATCTGGTAAATCTTATTCTTTTCCACACCTTCTCACTCATGCCCCAGAATAAGAACCCCTTCCTAGGCACGGTCACAGCAACTCCATCTGAGCCGGGAGCATCTTGGCGTCGGTCTATCCCAGCAGAACTTCAACTCTCAGTAGAGGTGAGCACCCGATGAATGACCAGGAGATGGCGGCTGCAACTCTAGCTCCAAGAAGCCTCCCTTGCTCTGGGGACCGACAATAACACAGTCTCATTGAAGAGCCAGTAAGGTGAGAGCACAAGGCGGGAACAGTTGTTAAAAACACCTTGTTCAGGGCCGAGGCTACAGCTCGGTTGCTTTAGTGCTTGTTTAGCCCCCCTCAGCCACTCTCTCAACTGTCTTCATGAGACAACTCCATCCCCCGCACCACACACACTGCATGTGAACGCAGTACTCTCTCCTTCTAGATTACACTGCTAGCTGGAGACCAACCCGGACTACATGAGGCCTTGCCTCGAAAAATATAAGTAGATTTACCTTGACCTTGCTTACTGTTAAATTACTGTGTTCTTAATTTTGGCATAACATAAATTTTAAAAAATATTACACAAATACATCTTTTTATCAGCAAATTATTTTTAGCCTTTGGTCTTAAATCTTAACGTTATCTATAGCAGCACATTTGGCTTGCAGCAAATGTACCAATTACTGTTTTAAGCAGCACATAATGGTTTACGCGTGGGCAATACTCCCTGGACTCGAGAAAGGAAGCCGTTTGTGGAGACATCAGATCTGGCTGTCTGAGTCTTCTAGAACAGACTGAGCTCATCTGCTGGCTTCATTCCAGCTCTGCAGGGCTGGAAGCCGCTAGGTAAGAGAACGGACAGAAACGCTGCACTGTGGGTGCCCCCAAGTGGGTACTCTCTGAGGTGCACACTGCAGAATTTCTGGCCAATGCCACTAGGCTGAGTTCCTGCGTGTAAGGTGCTTTAAGAAACAGGGAAAAGCTTTAAATAAAAAAAAGGGGTATATGTTTTTCAGCATACACACCTCACTGTCATATAATAACAACAGAACCAATATTTAACAGAATAGTCCAAGTTAGCACAGAACATTCGCTTTCTGGCAACTATCTTAAAGGGAGGTTTTCAAGTTATATCTCATGTGAACTTGGGCAACCACTTAACCCTCATAATCCATGGTTGCCTCGTTTTTAAGATTATGTTACAAGTGCCTAAAAATAAACTGACCTCATAAAATTATATGTGATATCAAACAGTTCATATAATAGCACACAGCCAGCAATTATATGTGCTTAAGAAGCATAACTTATCATTAGCATTTTATTTATTAGCTCTAATATTATTAATAATATCATTATAGTAAACATACATTGAAAATAAAATATATAAATTGGAATATACCATATGCTGGCATATAGACTCCTAGATATCTTTTCAATAAGCTCCTTTCTTACTTTAATCATACAGAGGCAACTCCTCTGTAAGAACTGAACAATTGATATGATCATTGTAGTGCAATGGATGAGGTAGACTTACATTCAAAATGGCGGCTAGTATGAGAGATGATGAAAAGGTGAAGAGATGTTATGAATTATAACAATAAAAAAGATACAGCAACTAAACATAATTTTGCACAAGACCCTGCAATAGAAGTGGATAATCCCATAAATGGTCTGGTTGAAATAATTGAAATATGTATTGTAGAATGGACAAAAGATTTATATCACTGCAATATTTTCTGAATTTGATACAGTACTCGGGTTGTATAAGATAATTTTCTGGTTCTTAAGAAACATATACAGAAATATCAGTGGGTATAATGCTTGTTTTCCTATGGATTTGAAAAAATATAATAAAATGAGAGAACTGGGCTGGAGTGGTGGCTCAGCAGTTAAAAGCACTGACTGCTCTTCCTTGGGACCAAGTTCAATTCCCAGCACCCACATGGCAATTCACAACTGTCAGTCTATAACTCCTGTTCCAGATGACCCAACACCCTCATTCAGACATACATGCAGGTAAAACAATGTCCATAAAACTAAAAATAAAGAAAGAAAATTTGAAAAATGTGAATCTTCCTTTTTAATTTATTTTTTTTATTTTTTTAATTCACTTTACTTCCTGATCACAGCCCCACTCCCTCTTCTCTTTCCAGTCCCACCTTTACAAATCCCTTACCCCACTGCTTCCTCCCCTTCCCCTCAGAGAAAGGGAACCCCACTTGGGTACCACCCCATCCTGGAACATCTAGTTCCAGCAGGTCTAGGCGCATTCTCTCCCCCTGGGGCACAACCAGGCAGTCTAAGTAAGGGGAAGGATCCAATGGCAGGGAACAGAGAACCAGACAGCTTCTGTTCCGAGACAGCCTCTGCTCCACCTGTTAGGGAAACACATGAACACCAAGCTGTACATTTGCTACAAATGTGTAAAAGGTCTAGGTCCAGCTCCTGCATGATCCGTGGCTGGTAGCCCAACCTCTGTGAGCCCCCATGGTCCCAGTTCAGTTGACTCTGTGGGCCTTTCTTGTGGTGTCCTTGACCCCCTCTAACTCGCTCACCAACTATAAGAATCTTCTTGTAGTGACCAAAACTATCTGTACATATAGACAGTACTATATTGTAGATGTGTGTGTAGTAAAGACAGAGACAGACAGACAGACAAACAGACACACACACACACACACACACACACACACACACACACTATCTAAAAATTAAAAACAGAGCTGAGGAGATGGCTCAGAGATCAAGTGCTTGCCACCCAAGCTTGAGGACCTGAGTTCAGACCTCCTGCACCCAAAGCCGTGAGCGCAGCTGCACATGCCTTTAATTGAAGTACTGATTGGCAATGATAAAGGGGTCCCTGGGTCTCAATGGCCAGCTAGTCTAGCCTAATCTGTGAGCTCCTGGTTCAGTGAAGTGAAAGACCCTGTCTAAAAAAAAAAAAAAAGTAGAAAATGGTGGCTCACAACCATCTGTAATGGGATCCGATGCCCTCCTCTTCTGGTTGACACTGTCTTGAAGACAATGACAGTGTACTCATATACATAAAATAAATAAATAAACATTTTTTAAAGAAGAAAGAATGAGAGAGAGAGAGAGACCCAGACGTCTACCTATAGCCTTTACACACACTTGCGTATGCCCGTGCACACACACTCAAGTACATATACAAACACATACACAGAGACTCAAAAGTAGTCAAAAATTGGTAAACATTTGCTTTCTGCAGTCTTCTTGTAACTTTTTATTGTTTAAACTTTAGAGATTTAAAATTTCAAATTACGACACTGAATGAGGTAGCACTCGGGAGTTCCAGGCCATCCTGGACTACAGAGTGAGTTCAAGGACAGCCAGGGCTCCACAGAGAAACCCTGTCTTGAAAATCAAAATAAAATAAAAATTTTCAAATTCTAAACTTAAAATTGAGGTAAAATACATCTCTGAGGATATATCTTAGCAGTAGAGAACTTGACTAGAACACACAAGGTTCTGGGTTCAAGCCCAGCATGGAAAGAATTTGTTTATTTGGATTGAGTATAAGTTTAGTGATTGAATAATTGCCCTGCATGTCCAATACAGAGGTTGATGCTAGCAGCAAACCACTGAATTGAGAACAGGACCCCCTTGGGGGGAATTAGAGGAAGAATTGAAAGAGCTGAAGGAGCTTGCAACCTCATAAGAACAACAATGCCAACCAACCAGAGCTTCTAGAGAGTAAACCACTACTGAAAGACTATACATGGACTGACTCAGGGCTCCAAATGCACATGTAGCAGAGAATAGCCTTGTTGGGACACCAGGGGAAGGGGAAGCCCTTGGTCCTGTCAAGGTTGGACCCCCAGTGCAGGGGAATATGGGGGGGCAGTAAGGGAGATATATGGGGGGAATACCCGTATTGAGGAGGGGAGGGGAGAGAATGGGGACTTAAGGACAGGAAACTGGGAAGGAGAATAAATTTGCAATGTAAGTAAAGAAATATATTTAATAAAATTTTTTTAAAAAAAGAATAATTGCCTAGCATGAACAAGGCCCTAAATTCAATATCCTATGCCATACCTAATAAGCATTAAAAATGTTCTACTTTATATAACTAAAAATTTGCATTATAAAAATGTATGAAAAGTAGTGAACTCATCCCTGAAAAAAATAATACCTAACTATCTAGAACTTTACAATAAACTCAGTTACTTCAATCACTGGCAAATAAAGTATGTCACATATTATAGTAATATCTAATGAAGAATGTGTCTAATGTCTGATGTCTCCAAAGAATGTGGAGTATATTAACTAAATCTTTTTGAAAGCTTGAAAATAAAACATAAGTGCTTTTCTTGTATGAAAAAAAAGGTGCATAATATAAGAACTCATGCAAGTGTGGATCTGTGACTGCCCCTTGCACAGCCCCTTGTCTGGGTTTCTTTTAAACACAGAAAATCACCCAAAACCCAACTTCAGCATTTGTCACCTGCTGTTGCCCTGTGGGAATAATCACTCCTGACTCATTTCTCAACATTTTAAACAACACTGCATGTGGCAGGGCTGGAGAGGTGGCTCAATGGTTAACAGTGCTCACTACTCTCTCAGAGGGCCCAAGGTTGGTTCCCAATACTTCTACAACAGCTCACAACCCCTGTAACTGCATTGGGTTCGATGTCCTCTTCAGTCTTCTCATGGTTTTCTATTCTACACACATGATGAGCATACATAGAGTCAGGCACACACACGTGCACATAAAAATACATACTTACATTCTTTAAAGCTTAAACCACATATGATTCATTCAGGCAACTTGTAATTAAGCAGTTCATCGTCTCTTCTCTGTTCTAACTCTAAGACAACACAACAAAAATAGTTGGCAAGGGTTTCTTTGTAAAATAATTTATCCAGCTGATAATGAAAGGGAAATGGCAGAAAAGAACACTGTTGTTTTTCAGTTCGGCGGTATCATTAATGGACACTAGAGTCACTAGGTGGAAAGCTGGTGGCAAAAGACAGTGAATAAATTCAAGCTGACCTCACTGTCCACTTTACCATGAGAAGAAAGACAAGCAGATATAATATGTCTCTTTAATGGTGCACATGGAAAGTCTATTTTAAGAAAGTAAAAGACCAATCTGACAATGCCACTTATTCTCAACCCTTTTACCAGTCTGAGTCGCTACATTAACAACCCAGTGCAAAATAAAGCAGCACTAAAGGGTAAGGGCAGCATTGATCGACCTGTGGAATGAATGTATTTAGGAAACAGCTTGACAGCATGAGCGTTTGTCAAATGGTAGTACTACAGTCCCTCCTCGGGGCCAATGACCATCTCAGTCAGGCATGAGTTTCCTTCTGTGGAGCAGGACTCAAATCCAACCAGAAATCCGTTGATTGTTACAGGATGTGTGGTGTCTTCAGCAATAGGATATTATAATCAGTTTGGGTGGGCACCCAAAGGCATTGCAATGGCATGTGTTATTTTTGCAGCCCCTAGGAAACCGTTGGTCAAAAACTCATGAGAACATATTTCACATCTGGCACTGAGATGTTCATCTAATAACCCATGGTTTCTGAGAGCCATCTTATACATTCTGCAAGACTCCATTCATATTCTTAAATTCCTTCTTCCTTTTCTTTTCTTTCTTCTGTTTGTTTGTTTGTTTGTTTGTTTGTTTGTTTAGGGCACAGAGGATTGCTCATTCTAGCACGCTCTACCACCCACCACAAGCCATAATTCTTTATTTGAGACAGCCTCGAACATATGATCCTACTGTATCAGACTCCCAAGTAGCTAGAATTACATCATGCACCAGCACACCTGGCTCCATTTTTAAAGGGAAATAATGATGAGAAATTCTCTCTCTCTCTCTCTCTCTCTCTCTCTCTCTCTCTCTCTCTCTCTCTCATTCTCTCTCTCTCTCTCTCTCTCTCTCTCTGTGTGTGTGTGTGTGTGTGTGTGTGTGTGTGTGTGTGTGTGTGTGTGTGTGTAGTCCTACATAGACCAGGCTGGCCTTAAACTCAAAGACATTCTCTTGCCTCTCCCTATGAATTGCTGAGATTAAAGGTATGTGCCACCACACACAGTTTGCCAATGTTGTTTTTATTGGCTTTTCTATTATGCCTAATGATGATACACTTCTATGATGAGGTGTGAGGACTACACCTATTAGTGGGAATAAGAACAAACATTGAGAATGAAGTTCATGCTGGCTTAGTAAAGTGATGGTTATAGGTTCCTCCGGGATCCATGACTTTACTAGCCCTGGATAGTTGACTAGGTTCCAGGCATGATTTCCTTCTTGTTGAGCAGATCTTAAATCCAACTGGAGAACTGTTATTACTGCCAAGACATGGATATCACGACTGTAGCTTTAGGATTGTTGTGCCATACTGGTCATTGTTGTGGTTCATAGGTGTCAAAGCTGGAGGCTGATGGATGTCTCCCTTCTTTGGAAGCTTGCATGGCACCTTCTGGTACCTGAATTCCTCAAGAAGGAGACTTTCCAATCAGTTCCACTTCAGAAGTCTCTGGACCCTGTGTCTGAAATATATGGTGTCTTCAAAAGTAAGGATTTACCTTCCAACTCTGGGGACAACCAAAGACAATGACAAAAGCCATAATTTTTTTTGGAGTCTCTTGAACAACCCTGACCAACAACTCAAAAGGGGGCATCTTAAGACAAATGTCACAGATTCTTTCATCGAGGCTTCTGGCTCAAATTCTTTATATAAGTACATATCCTGGAGTAATCGTAGAAATCATGAAAGTAAAAAGGAAGCATTGCTGGGGTAGGGGGCAATAGAGAGGGAATAGCAGGCTACAAGTGATCTGAATGGGGAAATCAGACTCTAATTGGAAAATCAGAAAGATAAATATAAAAGATGGGAGGAGATAAGTACAGGAGAGGAGGTAAATAATAAAAATATCTGTAAAGTCATAAGGAATCATACTATTAACTATCTACCAAAAAACTTATAATGTAGGTATGTCCTGTGTGAATATATGAATGAATGTATAGATAGATGGACAGACAGACAGACAAAATTCAATGAAATTTCCCCATCTGGGCTGACAATGCTTCCACCAGGTGCAAAGGCAATGTAACTAACAAACAAATAAAAACAAAAACAAAAAAAGTCAACATCAGGGATGAGTTACTTATAATTTTTAAAAGATCATTTTACTTTTTTACAAATAGAAGTTGGTCAGACATCCAAGCATGTGCCAGTGAGGCCGAGAGTCAGTATTTTGGCAGGTTTAAGATCCAAATTAAATAAAAACGCTGAGGCAAGAGATCTCTAGAAGGAATTAGAAAATCTCAGGGGTAATGCTGCTTGTCTAGATAATCTGGCAACAGCAACTAGAGACAGTAAAGGAGCTTGGTCTGATTTTAACTTCTGCCCTGGGCCAGCAACACACCCACACACCCAAGCTCTGGATTTGGGGTTTTACTCTCCCTCTGCATTTTGGTGGCACGTGTTTGGATTGTATCCACTTGAGACAACCAAAGACTCAAGAGTTTCCTGTGAGTTTTACTGAAGCAAAGCAGACACAGTTACAAAGTATCTCTCAAAACTTTTAAGTGCCCAAACCAGGCAGTGCTGAAGCGCAAGTTTAATTTTAGCACTCGCAGGCAGAGGAAGGCAGAGCCCGGACTGTAGAGAGAGTTTCAGGACATCCAGGGATACATAGAGAAACCTTGTTTCAAAAAACTTAAAAAAACAAAACAAAAAAACCCTTCTAGTGTCCTGAATTAGCCTGGTCTCACTGCCCTCTTGGATCAAGCCCTCATTTGCCTGCCAGTGCCGCTCTAAGGCGTACAAGTGTAAGACCCATAGCAAATGGCCTATCTAATATGACAATGGGTGTCTCAACAGCCTGAATCCCAAATCAAGGCCTCTGCCCCACCCACTTGATTTGTGCTTTCATACAAACAGACCATACATGGATAAATGGAATCTGACAAGAGCTTGACAACTTTTTCAGTTCTGAAATGTTGCTCTAACAAATTGTCCCAGACTTAATGACTTACAAGACTTGCTATCTCATAGTTCTGGAGTTCAGAAGTCTGACCTGGGTCTCAATAGACTAAACTCTGTGTGTAGGAAGCACTATGCTCCTTCTGAAGGCTTTACAGGAAAATCTATTCTGAGCCCTTTCTAGATCCTGGAGACCATTCTTGGCTAGTGGACACTTCCTTATCTTCAATGCTTGTAACAATCAGTGGAGTCTTTCTCATGCAACATGACTCTGCTTCTATCACAGTGCCTCTTCTCTGCTTCCCTTATAAAGGCTCTTGTGACTACATCGTGCTCATCCAGTTACAAGATAATGTCCTCATATCAATATCCTTAATCTCATCTGGGAGGTCCCTTAGACCATGTGAGGTGGCACATTCACAGGCTCTGAGGATTAGGGCATAAGCAGCTCGTAGAGGAGGTAGAACTAAAGCAACATTCAACCTACAAGAAGGGTCTTCCATGGCAGATATGGTAGCCCGTCCTGTAATCCCAGTGTAGGGGAGGATTCCAGCAAGGGAATCGGGAGTTCAAAGTCAACCTTGACTACACAGTGTGTTCTAGTCTAGCCTGGACAATGAGATCATGTCTTTAAAAGGAAAAAAAAGACCTTCCAAAAACTCATCTAAAGAAGCTACAGAGCAGAAAAAGAAAGGTAACAAATAGGCCGGAGAGATGGCTCAGTGGTTAAGAGCACTGACTGCTCTTCCAGAGGTCCTGAGTTCAATTCCAAGCAACCACATGGTGGCTCACAACCATCTGTAATGGGATCTGATGCCCTCTTCTAGTGTGTCTGAAGACAGCGGCTGTGTGCTTACAATAAATAAATCTTTTTATTAAAAAATAATAAAGGTAGCAAATAGTAAATCCCCTTACATACTAGAGCTGAGATCCTTATACCCCTGGTGTAAGCAATGGTGGGAGAAAGGATGAAGAAAGGCGGGGAAATCACAGTATGCCTCTTGGAGAATAAAATGGGAAAGAAGTAAGGAATTTAATTGGTCACTTGATTCAGGGGTTAGAGAGATGGCACCAGTTTAGAACACTTGCTGCTCCTGTGGAGGACCTGACTTTTGTTTCCACCACCACACAGTAGCTCACAATAGTCCGTAACTCCAGTTCCAGGGGATCAGGTGCCCTTCACTGGTCTCCTTATGAAATGCAAATATGAAATATGAAATGCTCTTACATACTTCCAGGAAAAACACTCACGCACATAGAATAAATCTTTTATTAAAACATTTAAATTACATTGAAGTATGAGTCTAAAATATAAACATTCTATGATTTTTTTAATGACTTGAAGAGTATTCATTATCGGGTGGTTTTGCGGGTACCTTTAAGGAAGTTGTTTTTGTTTAGTTTGGTTTGGCCTTTTGGAGACACAGTTTCATTTTGTTGCCTAGACTGGCTTCAAAATTATGAACTTAAGTATGCTCCTGCCCCTGTTTCTCAATATCTGTGACTATAGATGCACAGCACTGTACACTGGATTTTGCTGGTCCTTTAAGGATAAATGCTCAGTGTGTGTGTTCCTTCATGAATTTGAGTTCTGGTCAATGAAGTTGAAAAGATTCCCTTAAGTGGTCAAGAAAGAGAATCCGACAGAAGACTGAGAACAACTGATAGAATTTGCAGTTAAGTAACATGTGGTCCCCATGAACGTGCATACAGTCACGTGAACACCGGCCAAACTCTTAAAATGACTGACCTGCCAGGTAAGCAAAAGCAGGACAGAGTGTCCCTTCCCCCTGCCCCCATGCACAGCTTTACAAATCAGAATGTTCTCATCTCACAGAAGAACCAGACCTTCTCAAATCAAAGCATTCATTCATTTATTTGTTTGTTTGTTTGTTTGTTTAT